>NC_046164.1:47591949-47734449 GCF_011064425.1 Rattus rattus | reverse complement strand
AACCAACAGGAGACTTTGCAACCCCTGAAAGCTTTTCTTGTTAACAGACTGCAGAGGCTTCATCTTTTACAAAAACTGCAACTTGACAAAATTTCTTCCTTAAGCACATAATTATGTCAGCTATATAAGTGCTTCTGAAACTGCCTTTGAACATGGACTAGATCCACAGAGGGTAAAAAGGAATCCTTAAAGATAGAGACTGGATTTTTAAGGTTCATTTTCCCTCAATGTCTTGCTGACAAATCTTATATACTGCTTTTTAATTTCCTCTCAGTTTGGCTTATCTTGCTTGTGACATTTTCATTTGTAATTTTGTATGAAATGTAACTATAATAAAGAAAATAATGGTATTAGATAATGACCACTGGGGCAGATACTGCTAAATGCTAATCCAGTATCCATTTGGTTTTGTTTCATTTAGCAGAAATAAGTTATTGTTTGGGGTGGCCGTATGTATACCTTAAAATTATCCATTTCCATATTCTCCTTCAAGACGGGCCAGCTGTGTGACTTGGTCCTGACTTAGGTGGAATGAGTGTCGAAGAATGGCTGCCTTTCTGTCTCTCTGAATAGCATAAGGAAGGTATAGTTTTGTCTCTCAAAGGTAAGCAATTTATAACTGTCAATCCTGAAAAGTGACAGGGAAACTTATAGGTGGAAGAAGCAATATTCAAGAGATCAACTATGCAGAGCCTTGGCGTTGTGCAGAAGGAACTAATGCGATGTGCACAATATTCAGGAAGCATAGTGCTTTGCATATACCGGTATTGACTTGCTAAATGTTATCTGATGCACAAGCTGCAACTGATGCTGTGTAACATTTAAAGGCATAAATGCTGTATCACAAATATGGTTTGTTCAAAGAACAGATAAGAAAATTGCAGCAAACAATGCAGTATATGTTTTTAATTTCTTTTACAACAGATATTAGCAAGAGCCAGTCAAATGCTCTGTAGAATCAGTGCTTGGGAAATTTGTAGTAGTCCTCCATATTAGTTGTATCTTTAGCTATGGATTATTTTTCAGTTTATTCTGCTCCTAACTTATTGCTCATTAAGGTTGTGGAGTTAATCCCACAGACATACTTTTGCAATGATTATAATATGCTACCATGTGCATCATTTCAGATATTACCAGAATCACTTCCCATTGGCAGAGTAGCAGGAAGATATTCCATCAATAGGAAATAAGTGTCTCCTAACATATGGAGAAATGCTGAGAAACAGGGAGCATGTGATGCCTCTCGATGACACACACGGCTTTTGAGAGCACTGTGAAATGTTCTCATTCCCAACTCTCTCAGTATTGCTGTGATGTCAAACTTGTATTTGTAACTGAACCTGAGAAAGCACAGATCATGGACAGACTAAATTGCTGTTTTATTTTCACATCTTGCTGCTGAGTTTTGTTGCTTGCCTTACAGTTTTATTTGCTTTGAAACTACAGTCATGTAGAGCAGTCATTCTCAACCTTCCTAATGCTGTGACCCCCATGTTGTGGTGACCTGCAACTATGAAATTATTTTTGTTGCTACTTCATAACTGTAATTTTCTTAATGCTATGAATAGTGATGTAAATATTTGTGTCTTCTGATAGTCATAGGCAAGCCCTGTGAAAGGGTCATTGGGACCCCAAAAGGGGTTGCAACCCACTGGTTGAACACAGCTGCTCTAGATGACCTAGGAAACATTAAGTATGATAACTCTTTGTCTAGATTAATGGACCATAATAACATGGTGTTCACATATTGTTTTCAATTGTTCAAGAACCATGGAACAAAACATAGTGACAACTGCTAAGTTTCATAATGTGGTTAAAGTATAGTATCATTATATAGTTTTAGAATTAGAACAGAGGAGCAAGCTTTAAGGCCATATAAGAATTCTGTAATAAATGTTAAATTCCTTGGGTATTTGATAGTCTATGATTCTTCATTTACTTGTTAGTGTTATTTCTATTTTTATTTTCTGTTCAATTGATGAATCAATTGATGGACGTAGAACAAACATATACTTTGATAATAAATACAAGTTTCCTTCTATTTTTGTTAATATTTGTTTTATACAATTTACCCCCTCTATTACCATGTTCATACTGTTTAATGTTGCTACTTTTCCATGACAAAGAGAACTGTAGACATAGTTCCTCTTTTTAAATTTAAATTGCAGGCTGATAGTAATGTAGTTCCCTCCTCCCTGCTAGTTTATTTATTCATTTCACACCCTGATCACTGCTTCCCTTTCCTGGTTCCCCTTTCACAGAGACCCTCCTCCCATCCTCCTCCTTCTCTTCTGAGAAGGTTGCCCCTCTCCCCCAGGTATCTCTCCCACCCTGGTGCATCAAATCTCTTCACAGTTAGGCACATCTTCTCCCACTGAAGCCAAATAAGGCCGTTCAGTTGGGGAACAGAGTCCATAGACAGGCAACAGCTTTGGGGACAGCCTCCACTTTTGCTAAATGGCAAGGTGCTGAATGGATCCCCTCAAAACCAGGAAATCATTCATTTTGGTTGGTTTATTTGTTTATTAGTGATTTTTTTCTTCATAATTATTTTTGGGAGCTTAGTGAAATTCGTCATTATTTTTAATTTAAAATACATGTATTTAGTGTAGGGGACAGGGCCATATGTATGTCACAGGAAATATTAAGAGGGCACAAGGCAGGTTTCCCCTGAACATCTCTCCTTCTATGACATGGATGCCAGGGATTGAACTGAAGTCATCACACCAGGCAGCAAGTACGTTTCCCCATCCAAATAACTTAATTGCAAGGGAATTTATCATCATTTTTTTGTAACATTGTCAATGTACGGCCAGATCTAGAGGAGAGAAAGAAAAAAATAAACCACCAAAAGGTTTTACAGCTTTATTTACAACCAGTGTGAGAATCTATAATGAAAGCCTATTATTCAATGTAATATTCAAAATAAATTGCTAGTGCTAATAAATAAATTTGGGGAGACTAAGACACAAAGTCAATAAGCTTTTTACGATGGCAACGAACAACTGGAGGACGAAAATTTATACCACACAAGAGAACCAAATTTCTCTCATAACCACAAAAACATAAGGTATTGATAAAACTTGGGAAGGAATAAAGAGTAGGTAGGACTTTTTAGAAAGTGATACGAATGCCAGAGCCATGTATATGTATATAAGCATGTAGGATGTTAGAAAAAAAGGATAAATGCTTCAAACATAGGAAAAGCTATCTTCCAGGTTCTAGAGCTGCCCTTCCTTTGGTAGTGCGCATGCCTGACTTTGGGTTGAATTCCTAGCATCACACTTTCAAGGTGTGGCAGAGCACACTTAGAAATCCCACAATTCTGGGAGGAGAGGCAGGATCCGAATCTCAGTGTCCTGCTTAGCTGAAGACTGAGTTCTAAGCCGACTGTGGATATACAAAGCCATGTCTCAGAAATGAAATTTTGTTCTTCAGAGACTCCTAAGCATGAACAGAAGCTAAAACTAAGCAAAGCATAGATTAATCACAAGAGACAAAGTCTGTATATACTCTTGGTTCGTAACCTAAGATTCTTTTTATAAAGAAAATAAAATAAAACACAAAGCAAGGCATTAAAAGGGCCACATTGCTTTCTGAGATGAAGCAGTCTGGTTTCTACCTCCATTTTTCTGTTCTGAGCAAGACTGAGATATGAACCACATATGCGGAAACATAAGAGATCCCTACACACCCATCTGCCTTTCTTGTGCCAGTAATGCATAGGGCAGTAGATTTGTATTTTCCTCTCTGTGTTGCTTTCCTGTGTGATTGTTCTCTTCAGAGCCACAGAGATGTTTCCTTGTTTGGAGGCAGTGCTAACAATATTGATTGTAATATTTAGTATCAGTGTTTGGAATTGAATAGGAATATATCTAAGCTTCCAAGTCATCATGACTAAAGGCTCAGTAGTAGTTTTAGACAAATTGCAAGACTTCCCCAAGTGGGACAGAAAGAAGGCACATTCCTTTTTCTGTCTAGAAGGTAAACTGTCATCTGTGAGACAATGTGTAGAACTTCAGAGACTCACAACTTTAGTGGTGTAAGAGCCTTTGCCCGGACTCTGCTTGTCTGAATGATGTGGAAGCAAAGAAGGAAGTCAGAATGTGTCAACTACTTTGCTGTGCCTATGCCCATTAAGGCACTATGCACACAAAAATGTGGGCCCATTAGCAGCATCCATCACAACTTTGAAGGCAGCATGTAAGTGGAAATTATTAAATACAATGAAAAGTCACCACCAAAAGTTAGTTGTTTCTTAAACATGCTGTACAAAAACTGTTTTAGTCATTCAAAAATTATTTCACTTAATTTAAAAATGTTTGACTTCAGCCCAAATGTAAAATTTCTTTTATGCCATTGAAGTATACTAAGTTGAATGATTTTTTTAAAATGAGAAAACGACATACATTTGCTCCCACTTAAATCAGCAGGCCATTTCTGCAGTCTGTCACATCAAATACAGAGTGAATAATAATAATAAAAATCTTTAAGTTTTTCCCAGTAATGGGCTTTGGAGAACAATGCTTCTAAACAATCCCTAGACCCAAAATATTTCTACCCACGAACAGTGAGATTTACATATCTTAGTAGAGACCAATGTTACCAAATCACAAACTTCATGCCAATGTTATTTTTAAAAAGCAGAAAATGAACCATATTTATCTTTGAAAAGTTTAAAAGTAAATTATATTCATTTGGTTTTTAATTTTTATTTGAATGAAATAGAATGATTCAAATGATTTACTGAGGCAGACTTGAAGTGGGAGGTTAGAAGGGCTCACTGTGCTGTGTGCTTGATGGTGTTCTGAAGGGCTCCGATATCTGTCCCAGTGCTCTCCTTACTGCCATGCTGGCAACTTCAGTGCCATTTCTGAGTGGTTTTTGTTTTAAAATGATGGCTAAAAGTCTGAATGGAAAAACCCTAAAAAAGAATATAAACACCTGTAAATTCTAACAGGTGAGGTAGCAAGATGGTCTCTTTGTCAAGGTACTTAACACCAAGCCCGATGACTGGTCCCTACATGGTGGAAGCAGAAAACTGACTTCTGCAAGTTGACCTCTGATGTCCACATGTGTGCACACTACCACATAGATACATGTTAACGTTTTTATAAAGTGTTAATGTGAGTCATGTTGTGATGGTAGTGCTGTGCCCTCTTACCGGTTTTCACTTTTAAATGATATGATGCTTTAATTTCCTATTGCTGTGATATCAAATTATTGCTACCTTAGTGGCTGTTTATAACATAAGCTTATTATTCTACATTTTTGTCAGTTTGAAGTCTAGAGTGACTCTACACAGCCATATTTATTCTGAGAGCTCTAACAAAAATTCCATTCCTTTGCTGTTTTAGCTTCTAAGAGAAACTTGAATGGACTAGCATGTGGCTATCCACTGTTACAACCCCTGTATTTACCACCACCTGTCCTTTAATTGGACCATGCAACTTCCTTCTTACAAAGAGTTTTGTGACTACGTAGGGTCCACCTTGTAAATGTTTCCTTCTAAAAATTCTTAGTCGAATATGCAATATATTTTCTACCTTGAACAATAATGTCATCACAGTTTCTGGGCATAAGATATATATGAGAGGGCACATTATCTCCTATTCCAAAAATTCAATATTAAAATATTTTTAGAAGGGTTAAAATATGAAAGGTTGTTTTAAGAAAACCAATGAAGTTTTTAAATATTCATATATGTTTATAAACTCTATATGTGCAAGTAACAGAGTTTTAAAAACTAAGCATATGTTCTATACTATCTTTTCATGAGCTACTTATATATATAAAACAAATAAATGTATCTTAGAGGTAGTGGCATTAAGACCCTTTTAATAAATGCTATCTTCTGTTACAGTTTCTCTTAAAAGGAGAATATCCCTGTTTGTGTATTAATACCTTCATTGTTGGTTCATCCTAAACTGAATTTGATACAAATTTGATACAATCTTATATGCCCTTCTTAGGAGGACTAAAAGTGTAGGATTCCTGACTCAAAGATATTTTATTTATTAAAATTATGCACACATATTTCTAATTAAATTACTACACAATAACAGTATTTAAATTATTTCATTGACATGATTTAATTTGTCTTGACAAGTTTATGTGAAAAAGAAATACTTCAGTAAAGATTCAACCTAATAAAATCCACATAAAAACATTTCAGAAAGTTAACAGTATCAGAAGCCTCACCATCAAATTATCTATCACATCAGTGACTTAACCATAAAAACATAAAGACTTCTCCCACAGGACATAATAGGGTATCGTTTTATTCATTTTTTCTTTCTTTTTCCCCTTCAAATCATTAGAGATTCTGCAGCATAAATAAGTAGGAGATTAAGCAAAGAACCAGACAATATTGTCAACTTACTAATGTGCTTGTATGCACACACATAGGAAATCACAGACAATTAACAGATAACATATCCCTATGAGTAGGAGGATCTATTAGAATTATATGGCATATGAGAATAACACAGAAGCATGGTGTGGGAGCTAAGAGAGTATGATTACTATGAAGGACACACCCATGTAGAGCTCACATTTATCAGTTTTGGGCAGAAGATTCATCCTAACTTGGAAATGTGACATTCTATAATGAGGACAATTTGACAGAGTCTGTTGCCTTAAGGTTTCTACTGTGATGAGAAGGTATTACTGTAGAATTTCAGACCATTACTTCTTTTTTTTTTCTTTTTTCTTTTTTCCGGAGCTGAGGACCGAATCCAGGGCATTGCGCTTGCTAAGCAAGTGCTCTACCACTGAGCTAATTCCCCAACCCAGACCACCATTACTTCCAAAAAGGATTTTTCTTATACACTATGAAAAGCTTCACAAGAAATTTAAGTAGGGAAGTTTTAATTGAACGTATGGTTAAAATTCAGTAAAAATCTTACCTTACCTGATACATAGAAAATTGTTTTTTGTATTTTGGCAGAATTGATCGATTCTTATCTCCTTGTCCAAGACTCGAGTCCAAGTGGATCAAAGACCTCCACATAAAACCAGATACACTGAATCTAATAGAAGAGAAAGTAGGAAAGAGTCTGAACACATTGGCACAGGGAAAAATTTCCTAAACAGAACACCAATGGTTCAGGCTCAAAGATCAACTATTGACAAATGGAATCTCATAAAATTGAAAAGCAAAAAAAAAAAAAAAAAAAAAAAAAAAAAAAAAAAAAAAAAAAAAAAAAAAAAAGGAAGGGAATAGAAAAAGACAAAAGACAGCAAATTACAAATTGTACAAATTGGGAAAATATCTTTACCAATCCCCAATCCTACATCTGATACAGGACTAATATCAAATATATATAAAGAACTCAAGAACTTAGACTCCAGAGAACCAAATAACCCCATTAAAAATGGGATACAGAGGTAAACAAAGAATTCTCAAAGGAGGAATTTCTTTTTTTCCCCATCTTTATTAAATTGGGTACTTCTTATTTACATTTCAAAATGTTATTCCCTTTCCCGGTTTCCAGGCCAACATCCCCCTAACCTCTCCCTCTCCCCTTCTATGTGAGTGTTCCCCTCCCCATCCTCCCCCCATTACCACTCTGCCCCCAACAATCCAGTTCACTGGTGGTCCAGCCTTGCCAGGGCCAAGGGTTTTCCCTTCCACTGGTACCCCGACTAGACTATTCATTGCTATCTATGAATTTGGAGTACAGGGTCAGTCCATGTATAGTCTTTGGGTAGTGGCTTATTCCCTGGAAGCTCTGGTTGGTTGTTCATATGGGGTCTCAAGCCCCTTCAGCTCTTTCAGTCCTTTCTCTGATTCCTTCAACGGGGGTCCCATTCTCAGTTCAGTGGTTTGTTGCTGGCATTCGCCTATGTATTTGTTATATTCTGTCTATGTTTCTCAGGAGAGATCTACATCCGGTTCCTGTCAGCCTCCACTTCTTTGCTTCATCCATCTTATCTAGTTTGGTGGCTGTATATGTATGGGCCACATGTGGGGCAGGCTCTGAATGGGCTTTCCTTCAGTTTCTGTTCTTTGCCTCCCTATCCCTTCCTATGGGTATTCTTATTCCCCTTTTAAAGAAGTGAAGCATCTGCATTTTCATCATCCTTCTTGAGTTTCATATGTTCTGTGCATCTTGGGTAATTTGAGCATTTGGACTAATATCCACTTATCAATGAGTGCATACCATGTGTGTTTTTCTGTGATTGGGTTACCTCACTCAGGATGATATTTTCCAGTTCCATCCATTTGCCTATGAATTTCATGAAGTCATTGTTTTTGATAGCTGAGTAATATTCCATTGTGTAGATGTACCACATTTTCTGTATCCATTCCTTTGTTAAAGGGCATCTGGGTTCTTTCCAGTTTCTGGCTATTATAAATAAGCCTGCTATGAATATAATGGAGCATGTGCCTTTATTGTATGTTGGGGCATCTTTTGGGTATATGCCCAAGAGAGGTATAGCTGGGTCCTCGGGTAGTTCAATGTCCAATTTTCTGAGAAACCTCCAGACTGATTTCCAGAATGGTTGTACCAGTCTGCAATTCCACCAACAATGGAGGAGTTTTCCTCTTTCTCCACATCCTCGCCAGCATCTGCTGTTGCCAGAATTTTTGATCTTAGCCATTCTGAGTGGTGTGAGGTGGAATCTCAGGGTTGTTTTTATTTGCATTTCCCTTATGACTAAGGATGTTGAACATTTCTTTAGGTGCTTCTCAGCCATTCGATATTCCTCAGCTGTGAATTCTTTGTTTAGCTCTGAACCCTCAAATGAGGAATTTCTAATGGCCGAGAATAACCTAAAGAAATGTTCAACATCCTTAGTCTTCAGGGAAATGCAAATCCAAACAACTCTGAAATACTACCTCACAACAATCAGAATGGCTAAAATCAACAGCGCAGGTGACAACATATGCTGTACATGATGTGGAAAAAGAGGAACATTCCTCCATTGCTGGTGGGAATGCAAGGTGGTACAGCCACTGTGGAAAACAGTTTGTTGGTTCTTCAGAAGATTAAAAATAGTTTTACCTGAGGACACAGCTATACCACTCCTGAGATATACCCAAAAGATACTCCATCATATAATAAGGATACATGATCCATGTAATATTATGTTATGTTTATAGCAGCGTTATTTACAATAGCATTGGGTTGGAAACAACCCAGTGTCCTTCAACAGAAGAATGAACACAGAAAATATGGCACATTTACACAATGGAGTACTATTCAGCATTAAAAACAATAACTTCAAGAAATTCGAAGGCAAATGGATGAAACTAGAAAATATTATCTTGAGTGAGGTAACCCAGTCACAAAAGAACAGACCTGGCATATACTGACTGATAAGTGGATATTAGCCCAAAAGTTTGGAATACCCATGATATAACTCACAGACTGTGTGAAGCTCAAGAAGAAATGTGACCAAAGTGAGGATACTTCAGAGCTACTTAGAAGGGGGAACAAAATAATTACTGGAGGTAGAGGGAGGGAGGGACTTGGGAGGAACAGAAAGGGAAGAGAGGAAAAAAGACGGGCAGGTGTGAGAGGAGACAGGGCAGAAGTACTGAGGATTAGAAAATGGAACAGAGGTGTGTAGCAGTAAGGGATCAGGGTAGGCAGTAGAAAGTCCCAGATGCCAGGGAAGCAAGATGTTTCCAGGAAACAGTGGGGATGATATTAGACAAAACATCCAACGCAGAGGAGAGAGAACCTGTAGAGACCATATTCAGAATATATGCATAGCCCCTTGTTGACGGATGGGACCACCTACCCATCTCAAAACATTTTAAAAAGTAGTTTTGTAATCTTTTATTTAGTCTTTTTTTTTACAGTCTAGATTTTATCTCCCTCCTGTTCCACCCTCTGATTATTACACATTCCATACCTCCTCCCCCATCTGTATGATGATTTCACCCACCCCCACCACATACTCCACAAGACATCCCCACTCCCTATGGCCTCTAATTTCTTGAGGGTTATAGTCCTCTGCTGTACGTGTGTGTGGGCCTCATATCAGCTGGTGGTGATACACCTAGTTGGTGACCCAGAGTCTGAGAGACCTAGGGGATTCAGGTTAATTGAGACTGCTGATCCTCCTACAGGGTAGCCCTCCTCATCAGCTTCTTCCACCTTTTCCCTAATTCAACCAGAGGGGTCACCAGCTTCTGTCAATTATCTGAGTGTAAATATTTGCGTCTGACTCTGAAGCTTTTTGGCCTTTTGGAGGGCAGTCATGACAGGCCCCTGTCTGTAAGCACGCCATAGCATCAGTAATAGTGTCAGGCCTTGAGGCCTCCCCGTGAGCTGGATCCCAATTTGGGCCTGTCATTGGACTTTTCCTTAGATTCTTCTCCATTTTTGTCCCTGCAGTTCTTTCAGACAGGAACAATTATGGGTCAGAGTTTTTGACTGTGGAATAGCAACCCCATCCCTCACTTGATGCCCTGGATTTCTATTGGAGGTGGGCTCTACTATACAAGTTCCCTATCCCACTATAGGGCACGTCATCTAAGTCCCTCCCTTTGAGTTCAGAGAGTATCTCGCCTCCCAGGTCTCTGGTGCATTCTAGAGTGCACGCACCTCCACACACACATACTTCTACCTCCTTAGGTTGCCAGTTTCCATTCTTTCTGCTGGCCCTCAGGGCTTCAGTCCTGTTTCCCCCAGCTAATATTGATCATGTTTCCTTCTCCCCCTCCCTGTTGCTTTGCCACCGTGCAACTCCACAAAACGCCCTCCTGTGACTGCATTCTTTTCCCTCCCAAGTGGGATCGAGGCATCCTTGCTTCGGCACTTCGGCTTTTTCACTTTTTTGAATTCTGTGAATTGTATTCTGGGTATAATACCATGTATTAGTGAGAACATACCTGTCCCGTGCTACGTCTCGCCAGCAGGAACGACGCGGCACACACAGGATCCTTCTACAGAAAAAGCTTTACTGCGTCTTGAGAGGGAGAGCATAAGCTTACAATGCGGAGACGCCGAGTGAGGAATAACCGTCCCTTATATAGGAAACTATCCTCGCCTAGGACGTGTCACTCTCTGACTGGTCGCTGCCAATTATGCCAGATGACGTACCATAACGTACGTGTCCCTTCGAGTAGGGAAGTTACCAGGCGCCTGCGTATTGCCCTTTTTACTAGGTGCGTTCTGCCAGATGCTGGTGCCATCTTGTAATGGAGTATGTAAGGACAGCTCCTCGGACAGCTCCTCACATCTGTGAGGACAGCTCCTCGGACAGCTCCTCACATCTGTGAGGACAGCTCCTCACATCTCCCCCTTTTCTGTTTTTTTAAGCAAACAGGACACCCAGATATAGGAGGGCGAAGACAGTGGTCATATCCTCGTACAAAGTTGGCGAACCTGTACAAGAGAGATACCCTTAGGCTGTTGTTGGGACCCAGGGCACTCCTGACCTGTCACACTGCCATTTTTCGAGGGAGGTAAAACTGGGGCAGAAACCCTCATGTAATATGACATGCCTTCCAGGGAGCGAATTTGGTAGAACTTCCCTGTGCGATGCTAAGCTTGTCACCCCTCATGGGCTGCTCAAGCCGGACACTCTAATCCTGTGCAATGAACCGAGGTTCTAGGAGTGCAAGAGCTGTCCAGCCGGCGACCTGTTGCTTGAGCATGGTCAACCAGATATCAGCTGACGCTCCTTGTTCAAGGGCTACAAGCGCCTGGGCAATCACTACTTTGTCCTTTCTTGTTTGAGATCTCAATTTGCAAAGCAACCAGAGGAGTAACACTAATCCACAGCAGAGGATCACTCCAAAAAGTCCCACTCCCACCCATTCCTTGAAATAAGAGACTGCTGAGGTGATCCAGGATGACAATCCCTCCGTCAAAGACAGGTCCAGTCGGGTAGAATTTACTTGAATGATGGTCGCTCTCAGCTCCCGTAGTGTCTGTTCAAACTCCGAGGTCCAATTCTGTAACAGATGCTGTGAAAGACTCTTAGACAGATTAGCAGCTCGGGTAAATTTGTCATATTACATGGAGGTGATACAAAGGCCTGGGAGTTTTTGCTCATAGCCAAGCTGGGCCAGTTGCCATAGAATGTCTAATTGCCATCTATACTTTAGTTGACAAGCATAAGGCCTCCCTATATCTGAGTATTGGCCGAGGCCTGTCTGTCCCGAGCCACAGAGACGGTGGCCAATAAATCATTGATAGTTTGGGTTGTCTGTACTGAATTTGACAAGACCAATGCCGAGGCAGTAACCGAGGCAGCGACTGCTGTCGTAGTAATAATGCCAGCAATAATTGCAGAAGTATCAAAATCTCTTTTTCCTCTAAATAAGGTCATGGTCCCCGGGGCATCAACAGGGATCGGGCTAAAGCGAGCCATGCGGGTAACTACTGCGATATTTTATATGAGTAGCTGTCCAGACAGAGGCAGCAGGTTTGATGTTCCCCGTCCAGGAAAATGACAACTGTCCCTTTTCTCCCTTTCCTCCAAGTAGCATCACCATGGGCGTAAGTGCAGCTACCACTAACGCAATGTAAGGCCACCACCATAGAGAACTGTGGCATTAGCCACAATGTCCTCCTCACCAGTTCCCCATGTGGCCTCCCTTAACCAAGCAGAAGATTGATTATATAACATAATGCAAGGGAGATCAAAAGATGTTTTGTTGAATATGCCAAAACAAAGGCTGCCCTTAAGGTGTATATTCCTATTTTCTTTTAGTCGTTCAACCTGTGGATCCTTAGGTAAATAGGCCAACCCTAAATCCCTGTTAGTGGTAAATCACCAGCATCGGGAGTGGAAAGGTTGACATTATTCCCCATCGTAGCTCGCCCTGCACCGTTGCTGGCATCCATGGAAGAAGAGTGAGGAGGTGCAGGGGTCCCAGTCCCTTCTTGATCACTTGCTGTGATGCTCCGAGTAAGTCGTCCTGGGATCCATATGGGATTTTCATTGTCCTGTGGAAAAACACAGACCGCTCCCCTGGATCTTATTAAAACAGGATCCGGGCCTTTCCATTCATTTGTTAATACATCCTTCCATTTGACTAATTCTTTTGTCCTCTTTGGCTCTGAGCAATGTCGCTCAGCCGCTGTTTGTCCAGCTTCATCAAGATTTAAAAATTTAAGGTAAAAGGGCCAGAGCAGTGGCCACTGGGGTGTTGGGGGAGTTCTATCATAATTCCCCTTCTTTGTTTTATTAAATATGATTTGAGCGTCCGATGAGCACGCTCCTATGATTCCCTGTCCTTGAGGGTGGTAGGGCAGGCCCGTAAGTTGGGTAACCTGCATCTGAGCACAAAACTGACGGAATTTTTGAGATGTGTAGGCGGGGCCATTGTCAGTTTTTACACATTTTGGCTTTCCCCAAGCACTCCATGCTTCAAGGCAGTGCTGAATGACATGTGTTGTTTTTTCTCCTGTAAGTGGGGTGGCATGTAGAATGCCAGAACATGTGTCTATAGATACATGCACATACTGTAATTTTCCAAAAGTAGAATTATGAGTCACATCCATTTGCCAGATTTGCAATGGCTGTATTCCTCTCGGGTTGACCCCGATGTGAGGAACTGGGAGGAACTGGCAGCACTGTTGGCATTGGGTGACTATATCACGTGCCTCTTTTCTAGTTATAGAGAAGCGGCGGCGTAAAGTTTCTGAGGTGACATGGAAATTGCCATGAAAGGCTTTAGCGGCCTCTAAAGGAGAGGCCAGGGCCACAGCTATCATTTTTGTGGCTTTGTCAGCCAAATCATTCTCTGAACTCATTGGGCCAGGGAGTCCAGAATGGGCCCGTATATGAGTAATGTATACAGGGAATCTTCTATTTAATAGGATAATTTGGATTTTTCAGAAAATATCTGCCACCTTACTAGTGGTTTTAATTATACCGGCGGTTTCAAGAATACTAACAGCATTAACCACATAGGAGGAATCTGAAACAATATTTAGAGGAACCTGGAATTTTTCAATGACCTCCATGACCACTAGGCATTCTACCACTTGGGGTGAGGTTTCAAAATATTGTCGTGAGAATACTTGGGAGTTTACCACATATGCTCCCACCCCTGTTTTTGACCCATCCGTATACACCGTTATCCCCTCCTTTAATGGTCTGTGGGATGTGACGCGAGGGAAAACAATAGGTTGTGATCTTGCAAAACACAATAGGGGGTGTTTAGGATAATGATTATCTATCTTCCCTGTAAAGGATGTGAGCAGCACTGCCCAATCATCAGAGGTAGCGGCTAGAGTTTGGACCTGGTAGGGTGTATATGGGATAATCAAGGATTGGGGTGGAGTCCCAAAATGACAGATGGCAGCTTTTAGGCCCTTAATAGCCAGATGTGCTACTGCAGCTGGATACCAATCAATAATCTTCACAGGGGAAGCATGTGGATGGATCCATAACAGTGGACCTTGTTGCCATAAAACTGCAGTGGGTAAATCCTTGGTATCTAGTACACAGAGTGAAAAAGGTAGAGACCAATCAATGCGTTGCAATTGGGCCTGTTTTATGGCATCTTCTACTTTTAGTAAGGCCTTGGTTGCAGCGGGAGTTAGCACACGAGGGGAGGTGATGTGGCCGTCCCCTTCCAATATTTCGAACAAAGGTTTTAATTCCGCGGAAGGGATTTTCAAAAATGGTCTCAACTAGTTGATATCTCCCAAGAGCTTCTGAAAGGCATTAAGAGTATGGAGGTGGTCTCTCGGATTTCCAGTTTCTGGGTATAATCTTATCAGGAAAATAATGGATCCTAGAAAATGACCTGTGTCAGCAATTTGGACCTTTTCTGTAGCAATATGTAAGTCCCATTGTTTAAGGGTTTTTTGTAATAAGGAATAGGCTTGTTTGAGTAATTCTAAGTCTTTATGACACATCAATATATCATCCATGTAATGGATTAACAGTAAATTTGGATAGGTCTCCCTGACTGGTTTGAGGGCTTCCTGAACATATAACTGACACATCGTAGGGCTGTTGGCCATGCCCTGAGGTAGGACCTTCCACTGGTATCTTTTATCAGGTTCAGTATGATTAATTGATGGGACAGTAAAAGCAAACCTGGGCCTATCTGGGGGGTAAAGCAGAATAGAGAAAAAACAATCCTTGATATCTATTATTACCAAATTCCAATCTTTTTGTAGGGCCGAGAGTATAGGAAGGCCCCGCTGAATGGGTCCAAGGGATTCCATCTGATTGTTAATGGCCCTCAAGTCATGGAGTAGTCGCCATTTTCCTGATTTTTTCCTTATTACAAAAATTGGGGTGTTCCAAGGAGAGGTGGAGGGCTCCAAATGTCCCAATCTTAATTGTTCATCCACCAGTCCTGTAGCTGCCTGTAATTTCTCAGAGGTTAATGGCCATTGGGGAACCCACACCGTGTCCTCCGTCCTCCATGGTATGGGTCGTGCTGCCCCAATGGCGCCTAGGAAAAACCCAGGCCTTGTTTATGGGGGTTGGCGATCCGTTCAATGGGCATGAGACAACCCTGTTCTAATCGCCCTAGGCTTTTCTTTCCTTATAGCCCATCCTTGACATCATGTGGGCCACTTGTGGGGGGTATTCATTAGATAAGGTCAGTCCCATGGTCTGCATAACATCCCTCCCCCAAAGATTAACAGGCAGGGGAAGTACATAAGGAATAAATTGTCCCTGTTGGCCATCGGCAGTTGTCCAAGTTAGAGTGGCAGAGCTGATCATAGGGCATGACTGGTAGCCTAATCCTTGTAGTGAGTGAGAAGATTGAGGCCACCATTTTGAGGAAATTATACTTTTATCAGCCCCAGTATCCAGTATGCCTTCGAATTTCTTTCCATTAATTTCTAAGCTCAATTTTGGGCGGTTGTTAAGGTGAACCACCAAATATGCGAATCATGACCAGTGGACCCCATGGGTCCCTTGGTATCCTGTATCGTGGCCTGGGAGCACGGAAGGAGTAATAACTGTGCTATTCTATCTCCTTTACTTATGGAAAAAACCCCATCGGGACTTGAACAAAGAATTTGAATATCAAGAGAGCGCTGAGCTTCAACAAGGCCTGGATGGACTATCAGTCCTTGTAGGGCGAGAGATCCTCTCCCAAGGACAAGGCCTATGGTTCCCGGGGGTAGAGGCCCCACAGTCTGAGCAGGAATTGGCTGAATGCCCATCTGGGGCATTAGAAAGAAGTCTGAGGCGGCACGCAGGTCCAATTTTATGTAGGCTCCTTGGGGACCTCCTATGACGGGGACGTGGCCCTGTGAAAGCGGTTCCCATATCTTTGAGGGCCCTGGGACGGGGCCCACCAGCCCATTTTTTGACATCTCATTAGGTCGAGTCTCCAAAGGAGGGAGTAGTTTGCCTTTAATGTCTCTCACTGATCGGCACTGGTCAGCCCTATGGTAGCCTTTGCCACATCGGACACAGAGGGTTACAGACCCCCTGTCTCTTTTTGTCATCCTGCAGTCTCTTTTTAGATGGCCTGTTTTCCCACATTGAAAGCATGATCTTTTATCCGTCCCTTTAACGGGGCGTCGCTGGAACTGGAGAATGGCAGCCGCCAGGCCTGAGTTAGTAAGGGGCCCTCCAAGTTCCCTGCAAACTCTAAGCCAATCCTGTAGCCCTTTATTTCTTCGGGGGGCTATGGCTATTCGGCACTCCTGGGTGGCTTGCTCAAAAACGAGCTGTTCTATTAGTGGTGCTGCTTGTTCAGGATTGCCAAAGATTCGTCCTGCAGCCTCTGTCATTCTAGCTACAAAATCTGAGAAATTTTCCTGGGGTCCCTGAACGATTTTTGTAAGTTGATTATCAATCCCTCCTCTCCTGGACAGTGCCTTCCAGGCTCTAATAGCCGTGCTGGAGACCTGAGCATAGGCGCCCCAGTGGTAAGCAGACTGATCAGCTGCAAAGCGGCCCTGTCCTGTTAAGAGTTCAAAAGTCCATTCTTGTTGCTCAGGTATTAAGGCCGTAGCATTCGCTCTGGCCTGTGTTTGGGCTGCCTCATACCAGAGCGCTTTCCATTCCATGTATTGGCCCATGCTGGCAAGGGCTGCCTTAGCAATCATCTGCCAATCAGCTGGTGTCAATGCTGTCATGGCCAACCTGTCGAGTTGTGTTAGAGTAAAGTTGGCCGTGACTCCATACTTTCTAACTGATTCTGCTAATTCCTTAATCTGATTATATTCAACAGGGGCATGGACCCGTCCTCCCTCCGGAGTCTCAAAGATAGGAAATGTCATACTCAGCTTTCTTCTCACCTTCTCGGGGACTAGTGAGAAGGCGTGTGAGCGTGTCTCATATGGAGGGGGCGCCGTTGGTGGCGGCCGTGCTAGAAGGCTTCTATTACTTCCCCTACATTCATCGGGGTAATATCTTTCCTCCTCATCTAGCTCGGCCTCCTCCTCTGAGTCTAAGGTTTTATTTTCAGAGCTTTCAGAACTGTCGAGGTTCAGCGCTTCTAGCTCTTTCACAGGGTATAGGCTGGCTCCCCCTCCTGGTTTTGTGTAGAGGAGGAAGTGCTGGAATCTGAAAATGTCAACGCGCTCCCTTGTTGCGGACTTACCGGAGGGCACTTTTTTTCTTTCTTAGGACGTCTTTTTTTCTTGCCTTTCAACCTCTCACTACGTTCGGTTTCTGACAGACTTTCTCGGACTACCTCGAGAGTGGCCTGTCCTTCTATTACTGCTGCCTTACATGTTTCATCCTTTAAACAATTCTTAACCAGCTTCCATATAGCTTTGGTCCCTAGGGCAGATCCTCTTCCGCCAATTTTCTGTCAAGGTCTTTTTCCAAGTTTGTTCCATGAGGCAATCGTGAACGAGCCTGAACAGGCAAACCAAGGCGCCACCCTCTCCACCTCCTTCACAAAGTTTTTAAGTGTTCCTCCTCCAATTTTGATGTCCCTATGCTTTAACACTGTTTCCAAGGCCGTGACCACAGACTGTGAGGATCCCATGATGGGCCAGGAACGCCGGCGGCTTATCTACGTCCATCTGACAAGGCGTGAGGTGAAAGGGTAGAGACAGACACGCTGCTCTCTTATGTACGGGAGTCTTACACGCGCCTCCCCGGACGGTGCCGCTTATCTACGTCGGCCTTATCGCGTCCTTGCTCCTCAACAGTCAAAATCGAAGGTAAAAGGGAGCTGCGCGAAGCTCACTTATATACGAGAGACTGAGACGCGCCTTCAGCTGCTGTGATCGTCCTTTTAACAGCGAAAACGGTGAAAACAGAACATAAAGAGTAGGGTGGCTCCCAGGACAAATACTATAGCCTCAACAAATCCTTCCCAAGGCGGTGACAACCCCAGACCAAAGTCCAAGAGAGGGCTGCCTCTCCGAACGTATCTACCTGTAGTTCTGAATCCTCCTTGTCGCCAAGGGATCTCCGAAGGTGCTGACGATGGCGAGGTCTTTCCCGGGTTTTTGGCACCAGATGTCCCGTGCTACGTCTCGCCAGCAGGAACAACGCGGCACACACAGGATCCTTCTACAGAAAAAGCTTTACTGCGTCTTGAGAGGGAGAGCATAAGCTTACAATGCGGAGACGCCGAGTGAGGAATAACCGTCCCTTATATAGGAAACTATCCTCGCCTAGGACGTGTCACTCTCTGACTGGTCGCTGCCAATTATGCCAGATGACGTACCATAACGTACGTGTCCCTTCGAGTAGGGAAGTTACCAGGCGCCTGCGTATTGCCCTTTTTACTAGGTGCGTTCTGCCAGATGCTGGTGCCATCTTGTAATGGAGTATGTAAGGACAGCTCCTCGGACAGCTCCTCACATCTGTGAGGACAGCTCCTCGGACAGCTCCTCACATCTGTGAGGACAGCTCCTCACACATACCATCCATGTCCTATTGGGTCTAAGTTACCTTACTCAGGATGATATTTTCTAGTTCCAACCATTTGCCTTCAAAAGCTGAATAGCATTTCATTATGTAAATGAACATATTTTCTGTATTCATTCTTCTGTTGTGGTGTATCAGGGCAGTTTCCAGCTTCTGACTATCACAAATAAGGCCACTATGAACATAGTGGAACAGATATCCCTGTGGCATAGTGGGGCATCTTTGGGGTATATGCTCAAGAGTGGTATAGCTAGATTTTCAGGTAGATCTATTTTCAATTATCTGAGTAATCTCCAGATTTATTTCCAAAGTTGCAATCCTACCAGCAATGGAGGAGTGTTCTTCTTTCTCCAAATCCTGGACAACATGTGCTGTAATCTGAGGTTTTGATCTTAGCCATTCTGCATTTCACTAACGACTTCATACATTTCTTGAGGTGCTTCTCAGCTATTTGAGATTCCTCTGTTGTGAATTTTCTGTTTAGTTATATACCACATTTCTTGATTGAGTTGTTTGGTTGGGGCAGTGGTTGCCTCTTGAGTTCTTTGTTTAGTTTGGATATTAGCTCTCTCTCAGATGTGAGGTTAGTGACGATTTTTCCCCAATTTGTAGTTAGCTGATTTGTCCTAGTGATTATATCCTTTAACTTACAGAAGATTTCCAGTTTCATGAGGGCCCATTTATCAATTCTTGACCATAGAGTGTGAGTCAGTAGATTTGTTTAGTATATTTCCCCCTGTGCCAATGAGTCCAAGTCTCTTTCCCACTATTTCTTCTATTAGATTCAGTGTATCTGGTTTTATGTTGAGGTCCTTGATCCACTTGGAATTAAGCTTTGTGCAAGGTAACAAATATGAATTTATCTTTTTTCTACATACAGACTGCCAGTTAGACTATCACCATTTATTGAAGATGCTTTCTTTTTTTCATTGTATACATTTGGCTTCTTTGTCAAAGATTGAGTGTCCGTAAGTACAGGAGCTAAGGGTGGAACAGAGACTGAAGGAAAGGTCATCAGAGACTGCCTGGGATCCATCCCATCTGCAGACACCAAATGGACCCCATTGCTCCAGCTGCAGGTGTAGCAGAGAGTCTGACATCAATTGGATGGTCCTGTGGAGGCTTGATGCCCTAGCATAGGCAGATGCTAGGGCATAGGTGGGAGTGAATGCCTAGGTTGGGGAGCTCTGTCATAGAGGCAGGGGATATGGGGAATAGGATAGGAGACTTGCAGCAAGGAAAACAGGAAGGAGGACAACATTTGAAATGTAAACAATTAAAATAACCAATACAAAAGACAATAAAAGAAGAAAGCAAAGGAAGATCTAAAAATGGATGCAAAGAATTGAACAAATAATCCTCCTCTGGGAAGAGCACCCATTTATTTATTTCAGTACCTAATAGGTATCATTGAAAACACATATATTACTGTAACATTATGCAGATTAATCAGGGTATACTTTTGTATTTAGAAAAATATATATGGGTGTAATAACAGTTAATGAAAAAAGATGCTATAAATTGGAAACAATGTAAGGACCGGCATTTTGGAGGTTTGTTGGAGGAATGTAGAGAGAGTAATGGTGCAATTATATTATAATCTCATGAATGAAAATAATATTTTCATTTTAAAATCCCTTATCTTTGGTATTTGTTTTCTAAGAGTTTATCACTTTGTTTTATATTTTTATTTTCTGATTTGAAGTCATTTGTTCATATTTTTCTTGTTCCCAGATTGGAAAGAAGGTAAGTGTCGGTTCATTCTAAAGCCTCAAGAGCTGTAAAAATGGCCATTTGAGAGAGAACATTGTACTGTGGGCAACAATCATAAAAGACAAAGGCAGAAAATGATTAGAATCAGTATCGCATATTGAGATTGATATCACAATATATTTTCTGCCCATTCATATAAAGAAATGACATAAATTCGACTATGTTCTCACTGTCTGTATTAAAGAGAAGGAAAGGCTGCTTATGTTGATACTCACTCTGTGGAGGGAATATTGCTTAAGCACATACTTGACATCTTGTACTATGCTCAGCATGTCATGTCCTTAATAGGAATTTAACCTAGAGTGAACACATGTGTTAAGTGTGATTTTCTTGAAAAACACCACATGAGGTGTAAGACACTGTACTGTAAATGACCTGATTTGAATAGTAAGGCAGATAAGTCCCAAGTTTTGCTTTGGGCTAATCATTGGTACTACAAAGATAATATGATTTCAGTATTACAGGTAAAATGATGTTCAGAGACCTTGAAATAACTGTATGCCTGAAGTCCAACCACTGACTAATGATGCCTTCTAAAAAGGCATAGAATTGTGAGGGTTTTATATATGTTCTTTTAATTAATCTGCTCATTACTTTAATTCCTGACCCAATAAAGGGAAAATTTCATGGTTTCATGATGACATTTATTGCACAGCACAGAGGATATTGCTTAAAATGAGTTAATTTGTGTGTGTGTGTGTAATAAAAGGCAGAACTTGTATCAAAATAATCATTGATGTGAGTGAAAATGTTTCTACCATGCATAAATGCTGCACAAACATAATTTTAAATCTCTATATCAGTAATTTATGGTGGATAAAAACTCTAGAAAGTACTGAAGACTCAATAGTTATCAAAACAGTTCATGATTTATTAATTAAAAATACAAATAAGTATGCAAATACAACTGTGTTAACAGCTAAGATAGGTTTAATTTACTACCCTCTCTGAATGACATAAATGTGGTTATTTCCTTGCCTTTTATTTTCTATTGTCTGTACAATTATGCAGAAACCAATATATGCTAGATCCATTCTGTAACATGCAACACTCTCTGTCACATAGTTAATTCTCAGTTAATATTCATTCAACGAATAAGTTATACACCCAGAGACTAAAGATCAGTGAAAAGGCAGTGAACAAACACAATGCTTAGATGTCTATTCCAGGTGAATTCTGAAAGATGAATCAGACTTCCCTAGATGTATTAGAAAGGAAAGATCCAGTGTCAACAAGACCCCATGTACGAGCTTATCGTAGGAGTACATTCAAGGAATAAGTATATAAATAATAGCAAAAATCAGAAGTTGACCCTGGGGGAGGCCCAAGGGTGCTGTTGGATTGACTAGAGCTGAGAGTCCTAGCAGTGGGGATATGGATTCTAAAGCAGCTAATTCCTGTAGCCACGCAGGACAACCGGAGGACGGCAACCTACGCACAAAATCCTGAACCCAAGTATTGTCCTGTCTATAAGATATGCAAGGTACATATCCTAGGAATTTATAAAAGGTGATCTTAATGAAGAAAAGGACATTTATGGATGCAGAATTGTCAGGGGTGGAAGGAAGAAAAGAAAGTATGGAAGAGTTGGTGTGAGTATCAGAAATAAAATAATACATGCAGAAAATTATTGAAAAAATCAAAGCTATAAGATCGGCTAAGAAGAATCAAAAAATAAATCAGTCAATTCCAATGACAATGCACTTTACAAATGGACAAAGACAGAAAATGGAAGCATAAAATCAGTTGAAAAGAACACTGGTGAGGATTATAAGATTTACTTTAGAAAATACTCTATTTAGATGTAATTCACCACAGAATCATTTAAAGCTTATAGGTGAAACTCAAAAAACATTATCACCAACCCAGATAAAACTGTCAAATTAGTTTTAATATGAAGCAAAGTTGAATGTAAGGATAATCCATTGTTTGGGGCAGAAAATTTATTTTGAATGAGGAATATAGAATAGTTCCAATATAGTAGCTAGTATAGTCAAACATATATTTGCATCATCTGATCATACTAATACACAGTTTAGTATGGTTTTAGGTTAAAATTGCTTTTATTCAGACCTTGAATATTATTTCTTTCCACTGAACAATTTTGCTTCAGTGCATGTACTCTTGCCACTTTTGAATTTTTCAATGTATCTTCTTGTATTTTTTGTTCCACTTTCTCTTGAAAATAACCTACACTCATAAGTTCTACAGTGTACTGGATGTTTTTTGGGTAATTTTAATCTCATAATCCATGTCTTTCAATTCTTCAAAAATGCCTTTTTCCCCATCCTGCTTAAAACGTATTGTTTTTCTGTGCCTTCTCACTCTTCACTCTTCTCATCTCAGCCTATCTTCCAGCTGCCTTCCTCCTTTCATATTAAATATTTTCTTCCAATTTTAAGGTCTTCTTTGCTCTCTGATTTGTGATTTCTTATTTCTTCTTTCCTGGTTTATTTGTTATTAAAAATTTTAAATCATGCTTCCCAGCCTTGAGGATGATATTGTGGTTAAGATTATGGATTTCTGGAAAAGTGAGGTGAAATTACATTAGTCTCTATTTTCCTAAAATGATATATATTATGTTTACATGTATACACAAATAGTTTAAATTAAAATTTCCCACAAGGGATAACAGCACTTAAAACAATAGCAAGGACAAGAAGTTCTGTTGTGGAACATTGTAGATTGTTGATGTTGCAGTTGGTTGCCTGCCACAGGCTGGCGATAAGTCTCTATTGCCAATGACACCATGCACACTGGGCATAGGCAACAGAATTTGTACTGGGTCTGACTTGGCAGCCTCTTCCCAGGGAACTCATTTTCATGATACCAGAAGGTCATATGCAGGCTTCCAAAAGAAGAAAGCACCCAATAGTCCAAGCCAAATGAGTATAGAATAGGAAGCCATAAAATATCATCTCTATTCCTGCACTGGATCTGTTACATTTTCCTAAAAAAAAGGCACCATTCTCTGAATTCTGCTTTCTTTTATTGACACAGAGTTTTATAGTATGGCTAGAGAATGTTGCTCTTCCTCTGGAAGAATAGCAAGTAAATGGTTGTAAGCACTGGATCATATTCAGTCTATAAAATTTATTTCTTTATGAATGTTCTCTTTTTTACATTTTTGAGTTTTCTATTATTATTTATTATTACTATTATTGTTGTTGTTGTACTCTAGATTTTTATTTACCTCACAGACTTCCCTCCAACAGTTCTACATCCCATATCTCCTCCCTGCCACCAGGTCTCCATGAGGATGTCCCTTCCTCCTCACCCACTCCACCAGACCTCTAAACTCCCTGGGGCCTCCAGTCTCTTGAGGATTAGGTGTATTTTCTCTGACTGAACCCAAACCCAGCAGTCCTCTGCTAAATATGTTTGGGGGGAAGGGGTCTCATATTAGCTGGTATATGCTGTTGTGTTAGTGATCCAGTGTCTGAGAGATCTCGGGGGGTCCAGGTCAATTGAGACTACTGATCCTCTTATAGGGTTGCCCTCTCACTTTCTTCTAGCTTTCCTCCAATTCAACCACAAGGATCATCAGCTTCTGTTCATTGGTTGAGTGCACATATCTGCATCTGACTCTTTCAGCTGCTTGTTGGGTCTTTTGGAGAGCAGTCGTGATAGGTCTCTTTTTGTGAGTGCCCCATAGCCTCAGTAATGGTGTCAGGCCTTGACCTCTCCTTGAGCTGGATACTACTTTGGGCCTGTCGCTGGATCTTCTTTTTCTCAAGCTCTTCTCTATTTCCATTTCTGCAATTCTTTCAGCTATGAACAATAATGGATCAGAGTTTTTACTGTGGGATGGCAACTCCATCCCTTACTTGATGCCCTGGCTTTCTATTGGAGGTGGGCTATACTATACAAGTTCTCTGTGCCCACTGTAGGGCATTTCATTTAGGGTGCCTCTCTTTGAGTCCTAAGAGTCTTTCACCACCCAGATCTCTGGTATGTTCTGGATGGTCCTCCTAAATCGCCTACCTTCCAAGGTTGCCAGTTTCCATTTTTTCTGCTAGCCCTCAGGACTTCAGTCATTTTTCCCCAACCAATACCAGATCATGTTCCCCTCTTCCATCCCCTTTCCTTCCCAGATCCCTCCCTTTCTCCTCACTTGGGCCCTTCAGCTTGTTGAACTTTTTGAGTTCTTTGAACTTTTTCTTTGGCACTTTTTTAAAAACTAATATCCACTTATTAGTAAATACACCTTGCATGTCCTTTAGGGTCTGAGTTACCTCACTCAGGATGATATTTTCTAGTTCCATCCATTTGTCTTCAAAGCTCAGGATATCCTCGTTCTTAATAGCTGAGTAGTAGTATTCCATTGTGTAAATGAACCACACTTTCTGTATCCATTCTTCTGTTGTGGGGCATTAGGGTTATTTCCAGCTTCTGGCTATCACCTCGAATGCTGCTATGAACATAGTGGAACACATGCTCCTGTGGCATGGTGGGGAATCTTTTGGGTATATTTCCAAGAGTTTTATTCCTGGGTCTTCAGGTAGATCTATTTCTAATTTTGTAAGGAACCTCCAAATTGATTTCCAGAGTGGTTGAACCAGTTTGCAATCCCACCAGCATGGAGGAGAATTTCTCTTTCTCCACATCCTTGCCAACATGTGTTGTTACCAGAGCTTTTCACCTTAGCCACTATGATTGGTATAAGGTGGAATCTCACAGTCCTTTTCATTTGCATTTCTCTGATCACTAAGGAATTTGAATATTTCTGTAGGTGCTTCTCAGCCTTAAAGATTTCTCTGTAATGAATTCTTGGTTTAGTTCTATACCCCATTTTTCAATTGGGTTGTTTGTTTTTTGGTGGTTAGTTTCTTGAGTTCTTTATGTATTTTGGATATTGGCCCTCTATCAGACGTAGGGTTAGTGAAGATTTTTTTCCCAATTTGTAGGTAATCCATTTGTCTTATTGACTTTGTTCTTTGCCTTACAGAAGCATTCCAGTTTTATGAGGTCTCATTTATGAATTCTTGATCATAGAGCATGAGTCATTGGAGTTCTGTTTAGGGAATTTTCTCCTTTGCCAGTGAGTCCAAGGCTCTTTCCTACTTTCTCTTCTATTAGACAGAGTGTATCTGGTTTTATGTTGAGGTTCTTGATACACTTGGACTTGATACACTCTGTGTATGTGGGTTTGTGTGTGCCTATCTATATTTCTTTTTTTCCTAATTTGTTTTTCTATTTACATTACATTCCAATTGCATCCCTCACTTCTCTCCTCCTAGTTCTGCCATTCCCAATTTCCCCCATTACTTGTTCCCTTTCTCTTCCAAGAAGGGTAAGCCACCCTTGGATACTACCCCACCCTAGGACACATAGTCCCATTACAGCTAAGCAATTGTTCTCTTACTGAGGTCAATCCAAGCAGTCCAGGTAGAAGAAATGTATCCAATTACAGGAAACAGAATCATAGAAATCATCTCCAATTTTTTTGAGGACCCATAAGAAGACCAAATTGCACATCTGGTAAAAGTATATGGAGGACATAGGTCTAGACACTGCATGCTCTTTGGTTAGTGGTTCAGTCTCTGTGAGCATCCATGGACTCAAGATAGTTGACTATGTAGGTCACTTTATGTTGTCTTTGACACCAGAGGCTAGCTCAAATCTATCACCCACTCTTGCACAGGACAGTCTGAGAACCACCTGATGTTTGACTATGGAACTCTGAATCTGTTTCCATCTGCTGCTGGATGAGGCCTCCCAAAAGACAGTTATTCTAGGTTCCTGTCTGCAAGTATAGCAGATTATCTTAATAGTATCATGAGTTGGCTTGATCCTGTGGGAAATTTCTCAGGTTAGGGCAGTCATTGGTTGGATGGCTCTTCAGTTGCTGCTCCATCTCTATACATAGACATCTTGTAGGCAGGTCAAGTTTGAAGGTTTGTGGGTGGGTTGATGTCCCCCTCCTTCCATTCAATGGTTAAAGGAGGTGTCTACTCCAGTTTCTATATCCTTTGCTGATAGGAGTCTCAGCTTGGACCACCCCATAAATTCCCTGGCCAATATCAAAATAGCAGTAACAATCATTGGTCATTAATATCTACGTATCAGTGGAGTCAATTCCACAGGGTAACCAAATGAATGAATCAATAGAATCCATATTCTGTTGTATACAAGAAACTCATGTCACCAACAAAGATAGTCGTTATCTTAGTATAAATGCTGGAGAAAGGTTTTCGAAGCAAATGGACTCAAGAAACCAGCTGGAGTAGCCATTCTAATATCTACTAAAATAGACTTTCCAACAAATGTAATCAAAAGAGACAGAGAAAGATGCTTCATACTCATTAAAGGAAAAACACACCAAGAGAACATGTCAATTCTGAACATCTATGCTACCAAATGAAGGGTACCCATATTCATAAAATGTACAACACTAAACCTTAAATTATATGTTTATCCCTACACATTAACTGTGGGAGACCTCAACACTCTGCTGTCACCAATGGACAGGTAATTGAGACTGAAACTAAATAGAGAAATAACAAAACTAACAGAGGCATAGTTCAAATGCACCTAACAGATATCTATAGAATATTTCTTATTTTTATTGCATATTTTTGTTTAATTACATTCAAATGTTATTCTCTTTCCTGGATTCCTGTCCATATAGCCCCTGTCCCCTCCCCCTCTCCCATAAGGATGTTCCCTCTCCCATCCACCCGCCTTACCACCCCCTCCATATATTGCCATGCACTGGGGGTCCAACCTTGGTAGGACCAAGGGCTTCTCCTTCCATTGGTACGCAGAAAGGCCACACTTTGCTACATATGCAGTTGGAGTAATGGATCAGTTTATGTATACTGGGTAGTGGTTTAGTCCCTGGAAGCTCTGGTTGGTTGGCATTGTTGCTTTTATGGAGATGCAAGCTCCTTCAGCTCTTTCAATCCTTTCTCTAATTCCTCCAATGAGGATCCCTTTCTCAGTTCAGTGGTTTGCTGCAGGCATTCACCTCTGTAATTGATATGTACTGGTTGTGTCTCTCAGGAGATATCTATATCCAGCTCCTGTCAGAATGCACTTCTTAGCTTCATCAACCTTATTCATAAGGGAAATTGGTTGAAGTTCTGTTTCTTTGTTAGGTCTTTGTGTGGTTTTGGTATAAGAGTAATTATGATTTCATAGAAGGAATTTGGTTCTGTCTGTTCTATTTTGTAGAATAGTTTGCACAGTATTGGTATGAGGTCTTCTATGAAGGTCTGATAGAATTCTGCACTAAACCCATCTAGTCCTGGGCTCTTTTAGGTTCAGAGACTTTTAGTAATTGTTTCTATTTCTTTAGGAGTCATGGGGTTGTTTAAATGGTTTATCTGTTCCTGATTTAACTTTGGTACCTAGTATCTGTCTAGGAAATTGTTCATTTCCTCCAGATTTTCAAGTTTTGTTCAATATAGACTTTTGTAGTAGGATCTGATGGTTTTTTGAATTTCCTCTGATTCTGTTGTTATGTCTCCCTTTTCATTTCTGATTTTGTTAAATTGGACACATTCTTTGTGTCCTCTGGTTAGTCTGGCTAAGGGTTTATCTATCTTGTTGATTTTCTCAAAGAACCAGCTTTAGGTTCTGTTGATTCTTTGTTATAGTCCTTTTTGTTTCTACTTGGTTGATTTCAGCTCTGAGTTTGATTATTTCCTGCCTTCTACTCCTCCTGGGTGTGTTTGATTCTTTTTGTTCTAGAGCTTTCAGGTGTGCTGTCAAGTTGCTGATATATGTTCTCTCCTGTTTCTTTCTGCAGGTACTCAGAGCTATGAGTTTTCTTCTTAGCACAACTTTCACTGTGCCCCATATGTTTGGGTATGTTGTATCTTCATTTTCATTAAATCTAAGAAGTCTTTAATTTTTTCTTTATTCTTTCTTTGACCTAGTTGTCATTGAGTAGAGTGTTGTTCAAATATCATGTGTATGTGGGTGTTCTGTCATGTTATTGGAGACTAGCCTTAATCTAAAGTGATCTGGTAGGATGCATCAGATTATTTCTATTTCCTGTATCTGTTGTGGCCTGTTTTGTGGCCAATTATACGGTCAGTTTGTTGAAGGTATCATGAGGTGCTGAGAAGAAGGCATATCCTTCTATAAATACCTGTTAAATACATTTGTTTCCTAACTTCTGTTAGTTTCTCTATGTCTGTGCTTAATTTCTGTTTCCATGATCTGTCCATTGATGAGAGTGGGGTTTTGAAATCTCCTACTTGTGAGGTGCAATGTGTGCTTTGAGCTTTAGTAAGGTTTCTTTTATGTATGTAGGTGCCCTTGTATTTGGAGCATAGATATTTAGGATTGAGAGTTCATCTTGGTGGATTTTTCCTTTGATGTATATGAAGTGTCCTTCCTTATCTTTTTTGATGACTTTTGATTGAAAATCGATTTTATTCGATATTAGAATGGCTACTCCAGCTTGCTTCTTCAGACCATTTGCTTGGAAAGTTGTTTTCCAGCCTTTTAGTCTGAGGTAGTGTCTGTCTTTGTTTCTGAGGTGTGTTTCCTGCAGACAGCAAAATGCTGGGTCCTCATTGTGTATCCAGTTTGTTAACCTGTGTCTTTTTATTGGGGAATTGATTTCATTGATTTTGAGAGATATTAAAGAACAGTGATTGTTGTTTCCTGTTATATTCGTGTTTGGATGTGAGATTATGATTGTGTGCTTGTCTTCTCTCTGTTTTGTTTCCAAGACGATTAGTTTCTTGCTTTTTCTAGGGTGTAGCTTGTCTCCTTGTATTGGGCTTTACCATTTATCATCCTTTGTAGGGCTTGGTTTGTAGAAAGGTATTGTGTAAATTTGGTTTTGTCATGGAATACCTTGGTTTCTCCATCTATGTTAATTGAGAGTTTTGCAGGATACAGTAACCTGGGCTGGCATTTGTGTTCTATTAGGATCTGTATGACATCTGTCCAGGATCTTCTGGCTTTCACAGTCTCTAGTGAGAAGTTTGGTGTAATTCTGATAGGTCTGCCTTTATATGTTACTTGACCTTTTTCCCTTACTGCTTTTAATATTCTTCCTTTGTTTTGTACATTTGGTGTTTTGACTATTATGTGAAGGGAGGAGTTTCTTTTCTCGTCCAATCTAATTGGAGTTCTGTAGGCTTCTTGTATGTTTATGGGCATCTCTTTCTGTAGGTTAGGGAAGTTTTCTTCTATGATTTTGTTGAAGATATTTACTGGTCCTTTGAGCTGGGAGTCTTCACTCTCTTCTATACCTATTATCCTTAGGTTTGATCTTTGCATTGTGTCCTGGATTTCCTGTATGTTTTGGGCCAATAGGTTTTTCCATTTTACATTATCTTTGACAGTTGTGTCGATGATTTCTATGGAATCTTCTGCTCCTGAGATTCTCTCTTCTATCTCTTGTATTCTGTTGGTGATGCTTGTATCTATGGCTCCTTGTCTCTTCCTTTGGTTTTCTATATCCAGGGTTGTCTTCCTGTGTCCTTTCTTTATTGCTTCTATTTCCATTTTAATTCTTTCACCTGTTTGATTGTGTTTTCCTGGAATTCTTTCAGGGATTTTTGTGATTCCTCTCTGTAGGCTTCTACTTGTTTATTTATGTTTTCCTACGTTTCTCTAAGGGAGTTCTTCATGTCTTTTTGATGTCCTCCAGCATCATGATCAAATATGATATTAAATCTAGATCTTGCTTTTCTGGTCTGTTTGTATATTCCGTCTTTGCTTTGGTGGGAGAATTGGGCTCCAATGATGCCATGTAGTCTTGGTTTCTGTTGCTTAGGTTCATGCGCTTGCCTCTCCCCATCAGGTGTTACCTTGTTCTGCTATTTCTGACAGTGGTTAGACTGTGCTATAGGCCTGTGTGTCAGGAGTGTTGTAGACCTGTTTTCCTGTTCTCTTTCAGCCAGTTATGGGAACAGAGTGTTCTGCTTTCAAGCGTGTAGTTGTTTCTGTCTACTGGTCTTCAGGTGTTCCTGTGGGCATCTGTCCTGAGTCCACCAGGCAGGTCACTTGGAGCAGAAAAGTTGGTCTTACCTCTGGTCTTGGGCCTGAAGTCACTCCTCAGAGCCAGGTTTCAGCTCTCCATAAGGGCAGTAACCAGAAGGGCCTGCCCTGCCTTCTGTCTGGATCCTGTGCACAGGGTGCTCAGATGGTGCTAGGCGTTTTCCTCTAGAGTCAGAAATGTGGGCAGAGAGTAGTCTCCTATTGCTTCCCAGGCATGTCTGCCCCTCTGAATGTCTAGCTCTCCCTCCCATGTGATTTGGGTGCCCATTTATGTCCTTCTTAAAGTCCTCTATCATCATCATAAGTTGTGATTTTAAATCTAAAGTTTGCTTTCCCTGTGTGCTTTTATATCTAGTATTTGATTTGATGGGAAAACTGGTCTCTGATGTGGCCAAGAAGTCTTGGTTTCTGTGGCTTAGGTTCCTGTTTTTGTCTCTTGTCATCAGGTTTTCTCTTGTGTTAACTTGTCTTGCTGTTTCTGACAGTGTCTTGATCCTCCTGTAGGCCTATGTGTCAGCACTCCTGTAGACATGTTTTCCTGTTTTCTTACAGCCAGTGCTGGGAACAAAATGCTCTGCTCTCAGGTGGATAGTTGCTCCTGGTGGCTGTCAGCTCTTGGTGTAGGTAGGAATCAGAAGGGTCCTGCCCCTGACTGCTTCTGGATCCCTGCACCCATGGTGCATAGATGGCACTAGATGATTCCCCTTTGTGTCAGGCATGTGGGCAGAGGTAGTCTCCTCTGATTTCTTAGGAGTGTCTGTGCTTTTGAGGATTTAGCTGTCTTCCCTAAGGGATGTGGGTGGAGGGAGCTGTTTACAAAGTTCAGTTCAGTTCAGGGTGCAAACCAGAACCACAGGTACCTGCTGCTGACTGCTGCTATAAATCTGTGTCTGGAGGCACTATGCAATTTCCTCTTGGGCCAGTGATGTGGGCAGAAGTGGCGGTCTGTCCTGCAGTCTCTGGACAGTCTACACTTCTGGGTGTTCAGCTCTCTCCCCCACAGGATTTGGGACAAGGAGCTATGGGATGGGATCAATTCCATTCGGGGCACAGCCAGAAACCACAAGTGCCCTGCCCCAGAGGACTTCTGCCTTTGTGTGCCCTGAGTCCTCCAGGCAGGTTGCTTGGAACAGAAAAGTTGTTCTTACCTCTGCTCTCAGGTATGTAAGTCCTCCTGGTGACTGTCCATTATCTCTTTGCAAAGGCAGGAATCAGAAAGGTCCTGCCCCTGACTACTAGGTCCTGTACCCAGTGGACACAGATGGCACTAGGTGGTTCCCTCTTGGTTGGGAATGTGGGCAGAGGGTAGTCTCCTCTGATTTCTCAGGAGTTCACACTTCTTAGGGTCCAGCTCTCTCCTCCACGGGATTCCAGAATATTTTACTCAAACACAAATTATAACCCATATCATCTCAGAGAACCTTCTTGAATATTGACTATATTCGTGGTCACAAAGCAAACCTCAAAAGATATTAGAAGATTGAAAAAACCCTGTGCATCTTATCAGATCACCATGTATTAAAGCTAGACTTGAACAACAACAAAAACAACAAAACACCTATACATATATAGGAACATACAATTCTCTACTCAATAATGACTGAGTTAAGGAATAAAGAAAGAAATTAAAGACTTTCTGGAATTCAATGAATATGAGGGCACAACATACCTAAACTTATGGGACAATATGAAAGCGGTGGTAAGAAGAAAGGACATAACATTAATGCCCTTATAAAGAAGTTAGAGAGTTCTCATACAAATGAACTAAAAATACGTCTGAAAGCTCTAGGAAAAAATAACAAACATTCAGGAGAAATAGATGGCAGGAAATAATCAAACAGAGCAGAAATCAATCAATTAGAAACAAAGAGAGCAATACAAAAGAAATCAAGAAACCCAAAAGCTGTTTCTTTGACAAAATCAATGAGATAAACACTTAAACAAACTAACTTAAAGGCAGAGAAACAGAACCCAAATTAATAAAATTCGAAATGAAACGGAAGACATAACAAGAGACACCAAGGAAAGTAAAAGAATCATGAAGTCTTACTTCAAAAGCAGTTCTTCAGAAAAATGGAAAAATCTAAATGAAGTGGATAATTTTCATTTTATTTTATTTTTTCCCATCTTTATTAACTTGGGTATTTCTTATTTACATTTCGATTGTTATTCCCTTTCCTGGTTTCCCGGCCAACATCCTCCTAACTCCTCCCCGTCCCCTTCTCTATGGGTGTTCCCCTCCCCATCCTCCCCCCATTACCGCCCTCCTCCCAACAATCACATTCACTGGAGGTTCAATCTTGGCAGGACCAAGGGCTTCCCTTCCACTGGTGCTCTTACTAGGCTATTCGTTGCTATCTATGAGGTTGGAGCCCAGGGTCAGTCCATGTATAGTCTTTGGGTAGTGGCTTAGTCCTGGAAGCTCTGGTTGGTTGGCATTGTTGTTCATATGGTGTCTCAAGCCCCTTCAAGCTCTTTCAGTCCTTTCTAAGATTCCTTCAACAGGGTCCTGTTCTCAGATCAGTGGTTTGCTGCTGGCTTTCGCCTATGTATTTGCCACATTCTGGCTGTGTCTCTCAGAGGGATCTACATCAGGTTCCTGTAAGCCTGCACTTCTTTGCTTCATCCATCTTATCTAGTTTGTATGGGCCACATGTGGGGCAGGCTCTGAATGGCTGTTCCTTCAGTCTCTGTTCTAAACTTTGCCTCCCTATCCCCTCCTAAGGGTATTCTTGTTCTCCTTTTAAAGAAGGAGTGAAGCATCTACATTTTGGTCAGCCTTCTTGAGTTTCATGTGTTCTGTGCATCTAGGGTAATTCGAGAATTTGGGCTAATAGCCACTTATCAATGAGTGCATACCTTGTGTGTTTTTCTGTGATTGGGTTACCTCACTCAGGATGATATTTTCCAGTTCCATCCATTTGCCTATGAATTTCATAAAGTCATTGTTTTTGATAGCTGAGTAATATTCCATTGTGTAGATGCACCACATACTGTGATGGTTTGTATATGGTCAGCCCACAGAGTGGCTCTATTAGAAGGTATGGACCTGTTTGAGTCTGTATGGCCTTCTTGGCATTGGTGTTTCACTCTGGGTGTGAGCCAGAAGACCCTCACCATAGCTGCCTGAAAACAGCCTTTAGATGAAGACAGAGCTCTCAGCTTCTCCTGTACCATGCCTGCGTTGAGGTTGCTATGCTCCTGCCTTGATGATAGTGGCCTGAACCTCTGAACCTGTAAGCCAGACTCACTTAAATGTTGTTTTTATAAGAAGAATCCTTCCTCATGTTTTCTGTGCACATCAATGAAAACTCTAAGACAAATGTTGGTACCAGGAATCGGGTTGTACTGGCTGGTTTTTTGTGTCAACTTTACACAATGTAGAGTTATCACAGAGAAAGGAGCCTCACTTGAGGAAATGGCTTCATTAGATCCAGCTGTAAGCCATTTTCTCAATTAACGGTCAAGGGGGCAGGACCCAACCCATTATAGTTGGTGCCATCCCTGGGCTGGTAGTCCTGAGTTTTACAAGAAAGCAAGTTGAGCAAGCCAGGGGAAGCAAGCTAGTGAGCATCATTCATTCATGGCCTCTGCATCAGCTCTGCCTCCAGGTTCCTGCCCTGTGTGAGTCCCTGTCCTGACTTCTTTTGCTGATGAATAGCAATGTGGAAGTGTAAGTTGAATAAACCATTTCTCCAATTTGCTTTCTGGTCATGACGTTTTGTTCAGGAAATCAAACCCTGACTAAGACAGATACTAAATACCAAAGTTAAATTAAGATCAGGAAAACGATGTAAATAATCCCAAAACCTCTAAGGAAATAGCCGTAATTGTTAAAAATATCCCAAACAAAAAGAGCCCTTGGTCAGATAGTTTTAGTGCAGAATTCTACCAGATTTTCAAAGAAGAGCTAATGCTAATACTCCTCAATCTGTTCCACAAAATAGAAACAGAAAACTGCCAAACTCATCCCATGAGGCCACAGTAACCCTGATCCCTAAACCACATAAAGACTCAACAAAGAAAGAATTTCAGGTCAATTTCCTTTATGAACATTGATGTAAAAATGTTCAATAAATGAACTTGTAAATGGAATCTAAGAATACATCAAAGACATCATCCACCATGATCAAGTAGGCTTCTTCTCAGGGATTCAGGGATGGTTCAGTCCAAGAAATTCCATCAACATAAACTTTTATAAAAACAAACTGAAAGAAAAAAAACCACAGGATCATCTCACTAGTTGCTAAAAAGTGTTTTACAAAATCTAACACCCCTTCATGATAAAAGTCTTGAAGAGAGCAAGATCACAAGGTGGATATCTAATCTCAATAAAGGAACTATTTGGCAAGCCAACAGCCAGCATCAAATTAAATGGTAAGAAATTTAAAGCATTTATGCTAAAACTGGGAACAAGACAAGACTATCTACTGTCTCTTCAATATAGTACTTGAATTTTTGCCTAGAGCAATAAGACAACTTAAAGAGATCAAGTGGATAAAATTTAGAAAGGAAAAAAGTATCACTATTTACAGATGATATGATAGTATGCAAAATTGACCAAAAGAATTCTACCAGACAAATCCTGTAGCTGGTAAATATCTTCAGCAAAGTTGCTAGATACAAAATTAACTCAAAGAAATAAGTAGCCCCTCCTCTACATGAGGGACAAATGGGCTGAGAAAAGAGTTTTGGAAACAGTACCCTTCGCAATAGCCACAAATAACATAAAATACCTTGGTGTAACTTTAATCATGCAAGTGAAAGACCCGTATGAATTTTAAGTCTCTAAAGAGATCTTTTTTGTTCACGAATCAATAAAATTAACATAGTGAAAATAGCAATCTTACCAAAGCAATCTACAGATTAAATGCTATTAAAGTTCCAGCACAATTTCTAAATACTGGCTAATATCCAAAATATAGAAAGAACTGAGGAAGTTAGACATGGACAACTCAAATAACCCAATTTAAAAAGTGTTACAGAACTAAACAGTGAATTCTCAATGGAGGAATCTTGAATGGCAAAAAGTATCTAATACAACATTGTTGGTCATAAGGGAAATGCAAATCAAGATGACTCTGAGTGTCCACAATATACTCATTCAAATAGCTAAGATTAAAAGCTCAAAGTACAGCATATGATGGTGAGAATGTGGAGGAAGGGGAAGAGTTCCTTTATTGCTGGTCAGAGAGTAAACTTGTACCACCACTCTGGAAATCAATTTGGCATTTTCTCAGAATATTAGAAAGATTCAGCTATACCACTCCTGGGTATATACCTCAAAGATGCTTCACCATCCCACAAGAACACTTGTTCAACTATGCTCATAAAAACTTTGTTTGTAGTAACCAGGAACTGGAAACATCCTAGATGTCTCTCAACTGAAGATTGGATACAGAAAATGTGGTTTATCTGCACAATGGAATACTACTATGAAGTATTCTGAAAATTTCTGGTTTCTCTGGATATTCAGTTGTTTAATATGATGTTTTTCTGAAAACTGTCCAATGTGAAGATGTTTATGCTGAAGCAGACATATGGAACTGTGTTTTACTAAGTGTTTTTCTGGAAGCAGCCTGGAAACAGGCGTGTGATGTTTTTCTAGAGTAGACACTTGAGAAAACACATGTTTGGAAGGGTATAAATATAACCCAACAGTCAGAGGACAAGGATGTATGGTATTGGTTAGCAATTCATTGATGGTCATTGTTTGCTGTAACTTCATAGAGAGTAGTGCACCAAAGAAATTCTGGCATTAGTCTACAGATTCTGACTGATTGGCAGAGCCTAACGGTTTCATCTGGATTGAACTGCCATGAGCTGTTTTGTGAATGGTGTTTACAAGTGGATTGAGCCACCACTGCTGATTTGTATAAGCTGAAACACTGATATTTTGACAATACAGATTAGATTTTCTCCAAATAACTACTTCTGAACAGATCCATATCCTTTTTTGCCCTATTAACCTTTCATTTCCACTACTTCTGGTGGATGGCAGACTTGAAGGGATGTTAAAGCATTTAAGCACCCTTATTAAAACTAGGTTGTGAAAAATATAAGCCCACATTACTCAGCCATCAAGAACAAGTATATCATGAATTTTACAGACAAATGCATTCAATAGAAAATGTCATCCTAAGTTATGGGGCAGTGAAAGACACCCTGGTTCCCGGTTGTGGAGGCTCAAATCGCAGAGACCCTGAAAGGGAAGGTAGCCTGACACCCAGGAAAACAGGTCAGTCACTAGCCTGTAGATCTCCATAGACTTGTGACCATCAGTCACATGAGGGCAATGCTCTAAGCCCTGTCACAGGTAGAATACATGACCACAGGTCAAGTAGACTCAAGACAGATCTCCATTATTATAAGGTACCTAAAGTCCTGGAGGCTTAGTCAATGAAGCTTTTCTTCCCAGACACTCCTCCTTTCAAAAGGCATTTAATCTCAGGCCCATTCTGAGAAGGGGGATATGGGTTTACTCATCCACCTTCCACCATGACAATAAAGGTCTTGAAACCATGGACTGCCTCTTTCCATGGGGTCTGCCATGGGGAGCTGTAGAGAAGCCCTTCACCAACAGAACTGCAGCCTAATCTCCCACAGAGAGCTTCTCTGGATCTCCAGTTGTGGCTGCCACCAAGCCTGCACTGTAGTCAAGCCAAAGACTATCCCAGTGGGACCAACCAACCAGCCAGAGCATTCCCCAGCCTCAAAGTCCTGTATAGCAGCTTCCCATGTCAAACTTGCTGCATCTAGTCTCCCCAGCTGCCTGAGCCCTGTGGTAGAGCAAACGCAGGACCTCACCATTAATCCTACACTAAGTGAAATAATCCAGACACTAAAGGAAGTGTACTCACTTAGAAGTGGATATTTGGCACAAAGTACAAGATATCTATGCTAGAATCAACAAAGAACCCAAATAACAAAGAAGACACAGGGAGGATATTTGAATCTTCCTTAGGAGGGAAAATAAATTAATATCTGAGATCAGTGGAAAAATGGAACTGGGTGGAAGAGGGGATGGGGAGAAGCAGGATAGCAAGAAGGAAGGAAGATCTGCTGAAGGAAGGGGCATCCAGCATGCCAAAGACCTGGGATGGGGAGAGGTCTCAGGAGTTCTAAGGGGGTGACTCTACCTGAGACTCCTAGCAGTGGGCAATATAAATCCTGAAATGGCTACTTCTCATAGCCAGACAGGACACCCTGTGGAAGAATAAGAGCAGCACCCTACTCAAAAGTCAACCCAAAATGTGTCCTGCCTACAAGATATACATGGTAAAAAATAAAACAGAGATTGAAAGAATGGCCAGTGAATGAGTTCCCCAAATTGAGACCCATCCCATGGACAGGAATCAGTATCTGACACTATTAACGATACTCCATTATACTTGCAATCAGGAATATAGCATAACTGTCCTCTGTGAGGCTCTACACAGCAGCCAATGGAAAGAGGTGTAGAGACTCACATCCAAACATTAGATAGAGCTCAAGAGTCTTAGAGAAAAGTTGGGAGAAGAATTGAAGAACCTGAATAGGAGAGAAACTTCACAGGAAGAACAACAAAGTCAACTAACCTGAACTCTTGTGGGCTCCCAGAGACTGAAGCACCAGCCAAAGAGTGAACAAGGGCTAGACATAAGTTCCTGAACATATCTAGTAGGTAAGCAGCTTGGTCTTCATGTGAGACCACGAAACGACTGAAAAAGGGGCTATCCCTTAACCTGTTGTCTATCTGGCTGCCTGTGGATTTCACAATCTTAAATGGAGAGCCTTCTCTGGCCTCAGTGGAAGAGGATGTGCTTAGTCCCAGCTACTTGATGTGATGTGTGATGTGTGATGTGTGATGTGCGAGGTGTGAGGTGTGAGGTGCGAGGTGCGAGGTGTGAGGTGTGAGGTGTGAGGTGTGAGGTGTGAGGTGTGAGGTGTGAGGTGTGAGGTGTGAGGTGTGAGGTGTGAGGTGTGAGATATGTGGTATGAGGTGTGATATGGTGTGTGTGTGTGTATATATGTGTGTATGCCTATGTCACCAAGAGGACATTTCTCCTTCTCAAAAGGGAAAAAGAAGGGAGAATAGGGGGAAGGCTTGTATGAGAGTGTACATGGAGGAAAGAAAGGGCTAATATTGTACTTTAAAGTGAATAAATAAATTTAATAAAATATATGAATATATTTATATGTTTATGTATATGTGACATGTGTATATTATTATGTATATTATATAATAGATAATAAATATATAAATTTGAATATATTATATAAATAATTTCTTGGTGAGTCATTTTTTTTGTTGCTCCTACTTATTTATATTTGGGATAACCATTTGAGATTGGTCAATCTATCAAAATACTCATGACTGAAGAAGACCATCACGCTGAGAAGTCATTAACTGCTTTCAGTACTTCATCTAAGGAGCTCCTTGTCATTTTCCCCCTTTATATTAGAAGTCACCTCATCTTGTCATTTGCAAATTTAGTTTAGGTAAGCATATCTTTGAGGTTGATTGGGTGCAACTTCCTTGTCATATACAGAAGTTTATAGTTCACAAATAATGTCCTGGTTCTGTTTCTGACTTTTATTTTCTACCTCTCCTCTAACCTATTCTCTAAGCTATAGTTATAGAGGTTGTGTTGCAGATGTATGAGTTGGGATTGGCTACTGTATAGTCAACTGTTTTCTGCAATTTGACCAGTTGTGGCTTTCTGTAATGGTCTCAATCTGGAGTAAAAAGTAGTCTGTTGAGGAGTGAGAGTTATATTTTTTTATTGGTATAAGAGTAATTTGGACTTACATGGCTTTAAGACATTGGTAGTAGTAGGTAACTAGTCTAAGTTACATGTTTTTGTGAGCTAATATTTGGTTGTGTTTACATGAACAGGCATGAACGCCATCCTGCCGAGGGAGCCTTAAGTTCAATGTCATTACTATTGATTATTCCCAGATAAATGCTACTATTTCACCTTTGGGTATATCTGACCATTATGGTCATTGTGGCTTATGGAGAAAAAATATACAGTTGTATGCTTTTTCTTCTTGGCAACCTGAAAAACACCCAGAGCCATAGATTGTTCAACAAATCCCCAGTTTCAGGCATTGCAAACCTCTCTTCAAGTTGTTGGTTGAGAGAGCACAAGAGACTTTCCAAACTTTGTGAACTACTGCCATTGGCCTGGCTTCTCCTCCTGACTTGAGAATTTGTTCCTATAGTTGAATTTATCACACTTTTTAGACTCTGAACTTAAAGGAATTGAGCTGGAACTAACTTAAAAATGTTCTTAAAAGCTGAGCCATCTTGCAGCCTTCATGCTATTGTAGTTTTAACCACATATAGATGATTAAAACGACACAGAGAATGTTGAAATCAAATGGGAAAACCAATTATTTATTTATTCATTCATTTATTTTTATAAATAACTTTGTAGCCCAGTTATTTCTATTTCCATTGCTGTATCAAAATACTTAAGAAGGTAAAGGCAGAAAAAAGTCTGTAGGCCAAGGTTTCAGCCCATGATCATATACCACCACTGCTCCTTGGCCTATGCTGAGACAGAGAACGTTTGTGTTCATGGCAAAGTAGCCAGAGTTTCTCATCTCCCAATGACCATGATATAGAACAAAAGGAAGAGCAGAGACAAGAAATAACACACAGTCTCACTCCCTCCAATAACATCTTACATTCTTAGTTTGCATCATCTCCCAATAAAAAATCAAATTATGAAATAGTCATTGTCTTAATAATTTCAATAATGAGATCAGAAGACTAATATCTAGATTCTTCTAAAAATGCAGAATTATAATTTGCTTCAGCGGGATATACAACTTTAACAGAACAAAGTTACTTGCTTTTAAAACCTTTGTTTCATTTAATACCCTCAAATCTATTCCATAATACAGACATGATTATCTGTTTTGGGGCTTGGGGCTTTATATGCTGATTTAAATTTTATTTTAAATTATAAATTCTTAAAGTTTTGATTTTATGCCTTTTGTATTTTATGCAATATGCCACCTTCATTTTAATATTCTATAATGGATTCAATCCTAAAATTACTGTAGATTACTTTGCCATTCTTTTTAGATGCATATTTACCATAGAAAGTTTTACTCCCCTTTATTTCACGTATTTAAGAAATGTTACTTTCTCAAACATTATTAAAATTTTCTTTTGGGTACTATAGTTGCCATGATATCTTGGTAGATGCTGAAAAATAGCAGTAATTTTATATAATATTCATAATCATATTATATAAAATATATGATAATTTAATATAAAATTTAAATATCAGATCTCTTCTTTCTACATTGAGAAGCTGTACTTTCTGAGTTCAAACTTTCAGTTAGGAAGATGGTTAATTTCTTTAGGAAATGCATAATCACTTTTGTATAGTTAAGCACTTAGTGAAAAAGATCATGGAAGTTTTTTAATGATGATAGCACAATTGTGAAGAAATAATAAACATTTATATTTAGCTCTAAAAATGATAGTATCGATTAAAGAGTAAATGGACTCACCAAGTTATGTTTTGGATACTGACTTCTTACATATTGTAAGCAAAAATGTGTCTGGAGAGAATGTTCTTCCTTCCAGGAATGGGCAAGAAGCCAACTATACCAAACTCATAGGGAAAGTCTATTTCTCTGGCTGGGAGAAAGGGAAAATTCCCAGACATAACACTTCTTTCTTTAGTATAAAAAGTGCACTAATAGGCTTCATTGAGCTACTGACAGCTTCTGTGAAGAGTCTCTTCCTTTCAAATGCAAATATTTCAGAATCAGTCATGTTCCCAGCACAGCAATTTAAAGCCAAGTCATTCTCCACTGTGGGCTAACATAATTGCACACTTGGGACATTATATATTTATACAGATAATGGGTGCAATTTAAGCAGCTGCCTACTGAAGCTAATGGAAAGTCTACCTATTGAAAAATGATACAAATTTTATATATATATATATATATATGCATCTCTGTGTATCTGTGTAATGCATATTTATCTATGAATATATACTTTTTCTTTTTATCCTACTCAATCTCTAACAAGACATTTGACAATGCTTTTGCTCTGTAATTTGAATTCCCTCAGTGTGAACTCTTAACTCATCTCTTTCTTTACATATGCCTTCCTTTTTTCCTTTTCTCATTTCCATATCTCCCTTTATCCTGCTTTTATTTCAGGCAGGATTTCATTATGTGCCACAGCCTGGCCTTTAACTTGTGATATTCCTGCCTCAGCATCCTTAGGGCTAAGATGGTGGTTCCATAGACTTCATATCTTTCTTAAACAGAATTTGGAGTGAGCAGTGGTGGACAATTCTATATTGGTACCAAGCAATAATTCTTCATTAAGGCTCAGATTAAAACTCTTATTTCATAGAAGTTTTATATATCCTATTAATGAGAACATATTTTAAAATCGAAATTACTATATTTTAATCCCAATTCTATTGACTTTTATGTAGGTGACTTTAGTTCATTCTGAGACTCGTTATTTCTTCTTGAAAGTGACACCTCTTTAGTCAGGACTTGTATACTAAGTACTTGTTGAATTAGTTTGCTCTTTTGACTTAAGTTTTCTTGGAGTATTTGGCCTTGAAAATGAACAATTTAATAGCCAATAAAGGTTGCATAGTGAATTTTTCTTTAGATTCATCATAAAGCTATTACAAGGTCTCTCTGCCCAGACATTGCAGAAAAGGGGATGGAGAAAAAAATGATTAAAGTCTGAAGTAGTGGCTGTCTGGAGCAAAAGAGTGTTTGATGCATTTGCACATATAATTCACTGTGGCTGTGATTGCTGTACAAGACCTGCAAAGTCCAAGCCAGCAAAACAAACAAACAAGCAAACAAACAAAACAGCAAAGAACAACAAGAAAATGAACTCCATCCTGCATGTGGGAAGGGCTCAGGAAGTAATACCATTAGCTGTGGCAAAATTGTCAGTCGATGCTGTTGTGGGAAAGGAGTGTCAGGTTTCTTCAGGAATGTGATTTCTGACTGGCTAACCCCAGTCAAGTGCAGAATTCATCACCATTCACATACGGGTAACATTAAGTGGATTTAGTGGGTTAAAACTATAAGCCAAATGGTGTACAGGGAAAGGTAGTTTAGGGGATAAAGGGATTGGAAAGGAGGGGAAAGGAAGTAAATTTGATATTATATACATGCATAACATTTTCAAATAATAAAAACCTCAAATAGTTCTGAAGAAGCAAAATATGAAAACATTAAACTGTGTTTTACATGTCTGTTGTTCAACAAATAAATGTATTTTGAATGTGGAAGTGATGGCTCAAGAAGCTGCGAATGGACAGAAATTGAGCTCTCACCACATTGCCAAAGTATAGCAATGAGTACAATAGTGTACCATGCAATGATAACCTCTTTCTGGCTCTAGTCAGTGAACTCACAAACACTTCAGATTTACTAAGCTAGTTACTAAGGCTCATCTGCTCTTTATTTTGGTCAATGAGATTTTTAAGAAGATCATACACACCTTTTGTTGCATATATAGTCAAGGGTTATCTGTCTTCTGTTTCTACTGTTAAATTTTCAAGTGTATTTGCTTGTTTGTTTATTTATTAGGGATGCTGTAATATTTTGCACACTGGTTTTTATTTGTTTCCAGTTTATTGAATTGTTTTATTATTTTATTTATAGCTACTATTACATTATCTGAATGGGAAGAATTTCAATGTCAGTTTATATACTTAGGTATAATTTTGGAATTGGTTTATTTTATGCAAATGGCTGGTTTCTTGGGTGTATATGTCTGTGTACAGTGTGCATTTACTATCATAGAGACCAAGAGGAGTAATTTGATCCCTTAGATCTGAAATTAAGGGCTGGAGTTTGATATTCTGTGATTGTGAATAGCAGAACTGTGGTTCTTTGCAAGAGCAACAAGGGCTATTAATTGCTGATCCATCACTCCAGCCCCAGTGTTTTCTCCTTTAAAGCTGGTTTAATACTTAGGACCTTTAGAACAGATACTTTGTCATTGGGATCAATGAGAAAGCCTCTTAACCTCTGGTATTATGAATAATGTTTTGCTATGTTTTAAGATAAATACTTTGAGAATATCAAGAAAGATAATTTCAATGCTGCTTTGGAACAAATCTGTGGGAGGCCTTAATACATTTTTATGCTTCCCTAGAGATCTGTGACTTTCTCTATTTATAGCTTCCATTATATATGATTGATGCAATAAATGTATGTTTAATGAAAAATTTCAAAAATAGAAAAATATGTTTGAGGGCAGGCAAGACAGATCTGTGGTAAAGGTGCTTGCTGCTCAGACTGAGCACCTGAGTTAGATTCATGGGTCCCACAAGATGGAAGGAGAAAACCAATCCTGCTGGTGGTCCTTTGACCTCTAAATACATGCTATAGTAAATGTAAACACACACACACATACACACACACACACACACACAGACACACACAGAGAGAGAGAGAGAGAGAGAGAGAGAGAGAGAACAAAAACAAATGTAACTTAGAGTAAGAGAGAAAAATATTAATAGAAATATTAATTTATAGAGTAGGAGAATTAGTACTATGGATTTCAGAGCATAAAGAGACTAATGTCTATTAAACTTTGCAAACCACAAGTATTCTTATAAGAGGTCCTTTATCCTGTAAAAGGAGCTGTACAAGTATAAATAAGGGAGACACATGAAAAAGGAAGATATCTATACTTTACTTGAATCCAAGTGTCAGGATGTTGCCAACCATTTAGTAGTAGAAGCCTAGAAGGATGTCCTTGGAAAGTCTAGACTTCATTTATCATGCAACTTGCACATATTTATGTATAATAACCTTTTTCTTATATTTTCTTCCCAATATTTGCACCTCATTGACAAGGAAAGAGTCTGATTTGTCTTTATTTGTGCAGCTGATAAGACCGTAGAGAGAGTAAAGGTTTGTTTCTAGGAGTGCCCACATAGAATAACTCAGTTATCTGAGTTATGTTGTGTGAAAAAAATTATATTTTAAAGCCCCACATTTTGTATATTATATTGCATGAAAGTACATATGCCATATATTTCACCACTTACATAATTAAAATGTACAACACAGCGACTTTCAGTCACAATTTTGTATACTTATTAATTTCCACAACTTTTAATAACTCCAAACAGAAACTTTATACCTATTAATAAAGCAATTTCCTATTTCCTCCTGATATCAACACCTAGAACCTATATATTATTTTGAATCTCTACAAATTTTACTCTTGTGGATTCAGGTATAGAGAGTCATATAACATTTTTTGTTTTGCTCGTGGATTATTTCATTTAGCAACATGCCTTCTAGGTTCACCCATGTTGTAAAAACAGGCTCTCTGTGTTCAAAGTAGATTTGATTTTGTTTATTCTCTCACATGTTGGTGGACACTGGGTAGTTTTTACCTTTTAACTATTCTAACTTATCCAACAATTAATATTTTACTTCCTTGGAGTAATAGAATGGTTGGATTCTATGATAAATTTTGTGTTTAATATTTTCGAAGAACATTATACATTTTTATACAACAGCTACACAATTTTACATTCTAATTAGCAAAACACAAAATGTCCCAGTTTCTCCATATCTCTCCTAATATGTAATGTTTTCATTTTGTAAGTAATATCCACCCTCATGTGTGGGAAATGGTATTTCATCATGGCATTGACTTTAAGTTCATTGAAGTGGTTACATAGTGCCTGCATTTTCCTTGGGTGGAATGTTCAAGATATTTGTGCATTTTTTCAGCTAAGTTTTCTGTTGTTGCTACGTTACAGGTCATTGTGTACTCTATGTAGTAATTCCTTAGTGTACATGGTTTTCAAATGTTTTATCCCATTCTGAAGTTTGACTTTGCACTTTTCTCAAACATATTATTTTCCCCCAGACAATTTTGTATTATGATAAAAGAACCAAAACCTAACAGCAAATATGTGATAAATAGCATGTAAAGTTTTCCACATGTGAATAGGTCAGTCTAAAATTGTCCCCATAGAGTTACAAAACACACTTTAGAAATAATAAAATTCTTCACAGCCAAGAAGACTGATAGACTGAGGAAGTAATTAAGATAATAGATACTGATCTTTAAGAGTTAACATAACTTGTAAAGTTTTAGTCTATTCTCAAGTAATGGTGTATGCAGGTAAAATTTGACCTACTGTATGTATAATTTTATTTTCTGTAGCTATTATTCCCCTTTCCAAGTAGAAAACACTGTAGAATAGAAAATGACTAATGATATAGGATGGTAAATTCAGGCACCATCTTGGAGGCCCATTGTTAAGAAAAGCAGTTATCTTGACAGACCTCTGCTCAGCTATCAACTCTGTGAGTATTGCTTTGGATGCACAATGAAGCTTTCTGAATAATAAGTGCATGCACAACCTTAATCATTAAAATCAAACATTATACACCAGAGAATGATTTAATACTTATCATTGGAGTAGGACATATATTAACCACACACACACACACACACACACACACACACACAGAGAGAGAGAGAGAGAGAGAGGTGTGCAAGGACAGCAGCAAGGAGAGCAGCAGTGACCTCCTATTGATACTCTGAAATATATACCCTCCCAAGAGTCTCAAACATAAAGTATCTGCAGCTGGCAAAAATCACAACTCTCCTCAAGCATGAATTAGCCACAGTTACTGGCTGTGGACCATCTGAAGCAGTTCTATATCTCATACCTGAGATGAAAACAACCATATTCATATAAAAGAACTGGGATATATGTGTGTGTGTGTGTGTGTGTGTGTGTGTGTGTGTGTGTGTGTGTGTGTGTATGGGGAATATTAAGAAGAAAATAAATGCTTTATCATTAGTTTTGTAAGAGAAAAAAGAATACTATATAAATTAAGCATAGGACATGTTGAAGTAGACTCCAAATATAAAAGAGCTCTTATTGGTAGCTAAATGGATTATACCAATGACAAAAGACCCACTGAAAACTAAACAATGAAATACAATTTGCATTGTCAGAATATCAGCAGTTTAGTTCACATGGATCTGCATAGGCAGGTAGACCCAGGGGAAACAACTATGGCTCTGTCAACTTGCCCCAGTCTGGAGCAGCACAATGCTGTCAGAATACCATCAGAAGTTCTTTGATGATTTTATCTTTATGAAGTCTCAACAAACAATGACCAACAAAGAATGTTAAGGTGAACCAATACCATATAGTGTCATCAGTGAAGACCAGTGTCAGCAAAGCCCAAAGATGACCAATAAAGAATCATGAAGCTACCAATACCACACAGCGTTGTCCACTGTATGTTGGGTTATATTTATACCCTTTCCAAACATCACATTTCTCTCAAGTGTCTGAAAACACCATAACATGCTCATTTTCTAGGCTGCTTTCAAAAAAAAAAAAAACAGCATGTGTTTATTCTCAGCAAAACTCACCTATCTGCTTAGCATAAACATTGTCTCATAAGACAGTTTCCAGAAAAAGATCACATGACCCAAATGAATCTATAAAGAAACCAGAATGCTCTCTTCATAAAAGTAGCTGTAGTTATTGTGTCTCTTCACAGCAATAGAAACCCTAAGACACATCCTTAGATAATTGTATCATTGTGTAAACACCATGGTATATGTTCAATGTTGTAGAGCACAGTCTACTAGAGATAATGTGAGCATGGCCATCTAGAACAGTCATCAGCTGTGATTACCGAAAGAAGACATACACAAGGTTGAGCCCATTAAATTTCCATTACTGTAGGACGAACTTACAAAGCGAATTGCTTCTCAGAATTTATACAGTTAAGTTTACTATGAGGGTGGAGCCATGAGACTTTGGACCATCTGAAGAGTTATAAGCAGAAAAGCACTATTAGCAGGAGGAGTTCATGAGTCCACGTTCTTTCCCATGAATCTAGACAGTTAACAACTGTTGGGAAGACTATATTTCCCTCTCAGTATTGTAGCTGCCAGAATTTGTCCATGTTTCTGTAAGTAATTTCTCAACCATGCTCCTTTATATAACTTTAAACTCACTGGTTTACCAAGCTGTACCTGGCTGCAAGATTCTGTTTCTGTCATTCACAGTTCCTTAGCAAATTTCACACAACACACCTAGTTCAGATAGCCTACTATATACATCCCGAAGTATAAAGAATATATACTAATGGAATAATCTATTGTTCCAAGGCCATGCTAAGCAAGATAATGAGATTAAAACAAGAATAGGAGGAAATTACCAAAACAATGTACACATTAAATATGAGAGATCAAGTACTATTGACTAAAATGTTTCACTAAGACTGACTTATACAGGAGTCAATGGGAACGTTTTCTTAATTAGTGATTGATTTGGGGGACCCAGCCCACAGTTGATAATGACACCTGAAGACAAGTCTTTGTGTGGTCTAGAAGAAAGCAGAGTGAATAAGCCTTGGTGATTAAACTGGCAAGAATGAATTCTACATGTTCTTTGTTTTGCTAAGATGTAGGATTAGTAAAGATCTTTTCCCAATATATTGGTTACCATTTTGTCCTAATGATAGTGTCCTTTACTTTACAGAAGCTTTGCAGTTTTATGAAGTGCATTTGTTATTTCTTTATCTTAGAGCATATGCCATTGGTGTTTTGTTCAGGGAAATTTCACCAGTACCCATGTAATCAAGATTCTTCCCCACTTTTTCTTCTATTACTTTGAGCATATATGGTTTGATGTGGAGGTCCTTGATCCACTTGGACTTAAGCTTTGTTCAGGGTGATAAGAGTGCATTCTTCTACATGCTGACCTCCAGTTGAACCAGCACCATTTGTTGAAAAGGCTATTAGTTTTCCACAGGATGGTTTTAGCTACTTTGTCAAAGATCAAGTGACCATAGGTATGTGGGTGCTTTTCTGGGCCTTCAATTCTATTCCATTAATCTACCTGTCTGTCTCTGTACCAAAACCATACAGTTTTTATCATAATTGCTCTGTAATACACTTTGAGGTCAGGGATTGTGATTCCCCCAGAAGTTCTTTAATTGTTGAGTATAGTTTTCACTATTCTGGGTTTTTGGTTATTCCAAATGAATTTGCAAATTGCTCTTTCTAACTCTATGAAGAATTGAGTTGGAATTTTGATGAGAATTATTAAATCTGTAGATTGTTTTTGGCAAAATGGCCATTTTTACTCTATTAATCCTGCCAATCTATGAGCATGGGAGATCTTTCCATCTTCTGAGATCTTCCTCAATTTATTTCTTCAAAGACTTGAAGTTTTTGTCATACAGATCTTTCACTTGCTTGGTTAAAGTCACACCAAGGTATTTTATATTACTTGGGACTATTATAAAGGGTGCCGTTTCCACAATTTTTTCCTCTGCCTATTTGTCCTTTGAGTAGAGGAAGGCTACTTATTTGTTTGAGTTAATTTTAAACCCCGACACTTCGCTGAAGTTGTTTATAAGGTTTAGTAGTTCTCTGGTGGAATTTTTGGGATCACCTAAATATACTATCATATCATCTGCAAATAGTGATATTTTGACTTCTTCCTTACTAATTTGTATCCCTTTGATCTCCTTTTGTTTTCTGTTCTGGCTAGGACTTCAGGTACTATATAGAATAAATAGAGAGAGAGTGGGCAGCCTTGTCTAGTCCCTGATTTTAGTGGGATTGAGTCGTTTCTCTCCATTTAGTTTAATGTTCGCTACTCATTTGCTGTATGTTGCTTTTACTATGTTTAAGTTTGGGCCTTGAATTCCTGTTCTTTCCGGAACTTTTATCCTGAAGGGGTGTGGAATTTTGTCAAATGTTTTCTCAGCATCTAATGAAATGATCATGCTGTTTTTTACTTTGAGTTTGTTTATATAGTGGATTACTTTGTTGGATTTCCATATACTGAACTTTCTCTGCATCCCTGGGATGAAGCCTACTTTATCATGATGGATGATCATTTTAGTTTTGATGTGTTCTTAGATTCGGTTTGCAAGAATTTTATTGAGTATTTTTCTGTCAATATTCCTATGTGGTTGCTCTCCCTTTTATGTTCTTTTTTTTTTCTTTCCTTTTCTCCATATTTATTAAATTTGTTATTTCTTATTTACATTTCAATTGTTATTACCTTTCCTGGTTTCCAAGCAAACATCCCCCTAACTCCTCCCCCTCCCCTTCTATATGGGTGTTCTCCTCCCCATCCTCCCCCCATTACCGCCCTCCCCCCAACAATCACGTTCACTGGGGGTTCAGTCTTGGCAGGACCAAGGGCTTCCCCTTCCACTGGTGCTCTTACTGGGCTATTCATGGCTACCTATGAGGTTGGAGCCCAGGGTCAGTTCATGTATAGTCTTTGGGTAGTGGCTTAGTCCCTGGAAGCTCTGGTTGGTTCCCCAAATTCAACCACTGGGACCCCAAGGTCAATCCAATGATGGAGTAGAAGTATCTGCTTCTGTCTCAGTCAGGTGCTGGGAGGAGCTCTCAGAGGTCAGCCTTGCCAGGCTCCCATCTGTAAGTACATCATATAATCAGTAATAGTATCAGGCCTTGGTTTCCCCCCATAAGATGGTTCTCAAGTTGGGTTGGTCATTGTACATCCTTTCCTTCAGTCTCTTCTCCATTTTTGTCCCTGCAATTATTTAATACTGGAACGATTTTGCATTAAAATGTTGACTGTTAGTTAGTAACCCAGTCCTTTGACTGGAGGTCCTGTCTAGCTACTAGAGCCTTAGTTCCTTCTCCCCAATGTTGGGCATTTTGGCTAAAGTCACCCTCATTGAGTCCTGAGAGTCTCCTACTTCTCAGGTCTTTGGTACTTTCTAGAGGTCCCCCCACCTTACAGCCCCAAAGGCTGCTTATTCCCATTCATTGTCCTGGGCCTCTGGGCTTCTCTCCTGTTCTGTTCTCCATACCTGATCTTGTTATCCCTTCATCCTCCCCTCTCCCACACAGGTCCTTCCCTCCCTCTGCCTTCCATATTATTTTTCCTCCTTTTAAGTGAGATTGAAGCATCCCCACTTGGACTTTTTTGCTTGTTATTATGATCTGTGGAGTGTATCCTGGGTATTATGTATTTTTTGGCTAATATTCACTTAACGGTGAGTGCATACCGTGCATGTTAATTTGGGGCCTGAGTTATCTCACCCAGGAAAATATTTTCTAGTTCCTTCTATTTGGCTGCAAAATTCATGATGTCCTAATTTTTGATAACTGAATAGTGCTTCATTTGTGTAAATGAACCATATTTTCTTCATCTATTCTTCAGTTAAGGGATATCTGGGTTGTTTCCAGTTTCTGGCTATCAAATTTGGCTGCTATAAACATAGTGGAGCATGTGTGCCTGTGGTATGCTAGGGCATCTTTTGGGTATATGCCCAAGAGTGGTATATCTTTTTCTTTTGGTAGATCTATTTATACTTTTCTGAGGAACTGCCAGCTATATTTCCAGAGTTGTTAAACCAGTTTCCAATCCAACCAGCAATCTGACACCCATTAAAATGGCTAAAATCAAAACCTATGTGATAGCACATGCTGCTGAGAATGTGTAGAAAGAGGAATACTCCTACATTGCTGGTAGAATTGAGAACTGATAAAACTATTCTAGAAATCAATCTGGCAGTTCCTCAGAAAATTGGAAATAGTTCTACCTGGAGGCCCAGCTGTGATAAACTACCATATATACAATATGTCTGTATATTACATATACCAATATTTATTATACAAATAGAACTATTCTATACACAAGCAAAATACATTCGTAGAAGAATACATGGATGACTGCTAGGGTGTTCATTTTTTTCCTAGATATGGTTTAAGTTGTACATGACAGACTAAATTTACATATATATTATGTTAATTCTTTTTAATTGCATGGGGAAAAGGTAAGAAGAAAAAAGACATTTCAGAAGGAACAAGAAAAATACAAAAATGATCACTTTATAATTATTTATGGACTCATAACTGGTTTTCATATCAATTTCAACTATGTATGTCACAGCTCAGCTTATTGTGGTCTTTGCAATAGGGGACAAAACTTTATTCTTGAGTATTATTTATTATCCTGTCTGAATTGGGTCCCCACAGTCTTCCGTAATCCTTAGTTACAGAGCAGGATATTTCTGAGTGATGCCAACAGCTATCTTGGTTTTAAGAAATACTCATTTTAGTTTCTATTATTGAGTGACCCTCTGGTTTCCCTGACAGTCAGTGTTAACTTTTCTACCATCACATTAATTTCTGTCTTGCCTGTTGATTGAGAACATGTGGAATTCAAATGATCTAGTTAAACTCTTCCAGTTACATTGAATCATTGGTTCTCGTGGTAAAAGCATCCCTTTCTTTCTCACATGCCATGTCTTATCCACAAATTTCAGCTTTCCTATATAGTTGACATAGTAATATAAACAACCAAAAGTTTAAGAAGATTTGCTGCTCAAATCCAAACAGGCTTATCTGAAGTTGTATTATGTTTTCAGTTATCTGAGGAGTCAGAAATAACTGCATGTCTCTCACATTAGAAGTCATATCCTTACATGTCCCATGCTATGCTTAGAGATTCATACAGTTTGAATGTCTCTGTATTTTTAGATTCCTATCTGACTCTTTGGCCTGTAAACATCTCACGCAAAGCTCTAAAGTAGTCAGATTGTTTATTATTTGATCCAATCACTATAAATTCATAAATATTATGGACACCTTGACTGTCACCTTGAAAAAGTGATAATCACATTTTTGTGACCAAATTATGACATAGGGCAGATGGCTAATATAGTTCTGATTTAGTACTGTTAATGTGTACATATATTTTTAGTGCATGCTAAAGAAATAATTTCTTGTGTTTGATGTGAACAGCTATGGAGAAAATTTGTTTGGTGTGTGACAGGAGCTATGCAGCAGGTATAAGAAGATGGTTAATTTCCTGGAATACCTTGTAATAATAGCTGTGATTACACTCATAGCCAGTTTTGACTGCTAATAATCTGATGTTATTCTCCAACATCTACCAGTATTTGCACAAACAAAATAGGAACAGTACGTGAGTATACACTAGGAATCACATACTCTTTATCTTGTAAGTCATCCTTCAGCATAAAGTATTATTTCTTATTTTTAAGTTCTCAAGGAAGGTGGTTCACATGATTTCCATTAAATACATCCTACTATAATGATTTTTTCCATATGACAGAGGACTAATACTGAGATTCTACCACCTGCCACATGTTTACAGTTACTATGGTAACTGTCACAGTAGAGATGGAAACCAACTTGATCTCCTCTGAGAAAGATCCTAGCTAAAACTCTTGATAACATAACTTCCCAAAGCTTCTAGTCTGACCTTTAGACAATGGTGACTCTTTTTTGATTGCTTGCAATTAGTCTCAGCCTAAAGTATATGTGTAGTAGTGATAGTCTGCAAAGTATATTTGCTTCTACAAATAGAATTCAGGAAGACCCAAAGAAAAATCATCCCTTTAAGTTTGTTTCACAGTAGGTCTTATCCTCACCATTGAAAGACTTCTGCACCAGCAAATTGTGTCAAATCTCTGAACTGGTTCAAGTACTGTGGTGTTTTCTTAAAAAAATATGTTTCAATTGACCTTGGCTAAGATTCATCATAACACTCATCAGATGTCTTGGGTCACTACTGAAATTAATTAACTAATTGTAAGTTATTTCTATCTTATTTTTTTCTACTGTCTCCCTTCATTATGGCAGTTGAATATGTCACTGGATATTTCAATATAAAGTGTGATTTTCAGATATGAGGAATCAAATAGTTATTCAAGGTTTCTGGGTTTACATGTTAAAACTATACATTTTATACCTTTATAATGTTGGCAAATAAATCACTATTGACAAACTCACTATAATATTCCAGTTCCTTCTTCTGCTGAAAGATCAAGTTGTGCTTTACAACAAGGCATATGTTACGTTTTCACCTTACTTTTGGTAGGCCATTTTTTGTTTCATATTTCAACCCATTAAAGAAAAACACCTCGGGGGTTGGGGATTTAGCTCAGCGGTAGAGTGCTTGCCTAGGGAGCGCAAGACCCTGGGTTCGGTCCCCAGCTCCGAAAAAAAAAAATAAAATAAAGAAAAACACCTCTATTAGATATAAGATTGGTAAAGATTTTCTTCTCAATCCGTTGGTTGGTGTTTTGTCCTAATGACATTGTCTTTTGCCTTACAGAAGCTTTGCAATTTTATGAAGTCCTAGTTGTTGACTTTTGATCTTAAAGCATAAGCCATTGGTGTTCTGTTCAGGAAAATTTCCCCAGTGTCCTTGTGATCGCGGCTCTTTCCAATTTTTTTCTTCTATTAGTTTGAGTGTATCTGGTTTGATGTGGAGGTCCTTGATCCACTTGGACTTAAGCTTTGTACAGGGTAATAAGAATGGATTGATTTGCATTCTTCTACATGCTGACCTCCAGTTGAACGAGCAATATTTTTTGAAAATGCTGTCTTTTTTCCACTGTATAGTTTTAGCACCTTTGTCAAAAATCAAGTGACCAATAGGAGTGTGGGTTCATTTCTGGGTCTTCAATTCTATTCCATTCATCTACCTGCCTGTCTCCGTACAAATACAATACAGTTTTTTTTTTTTTATCACTATTGCTGTGTAATACAGCTGGAGGTTAGGGGTGGTGATGCCACCAGAAGTTCTTTTATTATTGAGGATAGTTTTCACTATCCTTGGTTTTTTGTTATTCCAAGTGAATTTGCAAATCGCTCTTTAACTCTGTAAAGAATTGACTTGGGATTTGGATGAGGATTGCATTAAAACTGTAGATTGCTTTTGGCAAGATGGCCAAGGCTTGAAGTCCCAGCATACTGGAATATCAGGGTGGGAGGCAGGAAGGGGTGGGTGTATGGGAGGGGGAACACCCTCATAGAAGCAGGGGAAGGGGTGATGGTATAGGGGATTTATGGATGGGAAACCAGAAAAGGGAGTAGCATATGAAATGTAAACAAAATATACGATAAAAAAAAGAAAAGAAAACCACGTTTGATATTTTGTAAATGCAGTTTCTACTTAGTGAACCAATGAGGCCAATGAGTTAAAACTGACCTAACCTCATACCCCTCTGTGGTGGCTTAAATATGCTTGACCCATGGGAAATAACATTATTAGGGGGTGTGGCTTTACTGGAGGATATGTAGCATTGCTAGAGGAAATATGTCCCTGTGGAGTCAGGGCTTTGAGGTCTCATATATATGGTCAAACCTTGCCAATATGACACAGTATCCTACTGGCAGCCTTAGGATCAAGATGCAGAATCCTTGGCTCCTCTAGCACTAAGTCTTTCTATGTCTTGCCATATTTCCCACCATGATGGTAAGAGTTGCCTTAGTTATGGAACTAAGATCAATGGAAACCCTAAGACCAAAGTTGGTACCAGGGACTGGGGGTATTGCTTATAGGCCTGACCATGCTTTTGTTTGTAGAAATATAGATTTTAGGACTTTGGATTTTTTAAAATAGTAGAATGCTTTAAGTGGGACTTTATGGGGCAGCCTAGTAAGAATATAGAAGACATTGGTGCTGAGTGTGGTTTGAACTGGGACTGGCTGAAGAGGTTTCAGAGAAGAGCTTTACTATTGCCTTGAGATTGTTCTTGTGATATTTTGGTGAAGAATATGGCTGTATATTGTCATCGTCTGAAGAGTCTGGAGCTAAAGTGAAGAGGTTTAGATTGATTGCATTGAGAATGGAATCTCAAAACTGCCTAAAATAGACTCTGTCCTGTGGTTAATAGGTCAGAGAATTTTGATCAAGTATAGCAAGCTTAGTAATAAAACAACAAACAATAACAACAGCAAACAAACAAACAAAACCAAAATATATGGTTCAAGTATTAAAGGGGCAGCAGGAGTAAGGAGAATGTAGCTAAATCCTCTGTTCAAAGACATAAACAGATTAAAGGAATAGTTGCCTCAGGGCAAGATCCTACCTAGCTAAGTTTATTGTTTATGCATTTGCTTTTGAACAAAGGACAGTCATACCCTATTAGGCATTATTATGACCTGGTTATTGTTTTTTTTTTTTGGATATAAGAAAATATGGCTTTATGTCTAATTGACAAGTGATGGGTTATGATGGCTACTCTCAGTTGTCAACTTGACTATATCCGGAATGAGCTATCATCCAGAAATGGAGGACATGCCTGTGATATCTTGAAGCACAATGGCCATGATTATAAGGATTCTGAAAAAAGGAATTAAAAAAAAGTATAGGTCCAGGCATTATGAAATAATCCCAAGAAAAAGAGGCAAGTAGTTATCTGAGTTCAAGCCTGGTAACAAACAGATTCTAAGTGAAGTAAAGCTTAGGTCCAAGTGTGGTGACACCTGTAAGCCCAGAACTCAGGAAACAGAGGAATGCAAATTCCTGAGTAAGATATCATAGAACAAGGGGGAAATGTTTCAGCCTTTGGAAGCAGCTGAACTTGGTAGCTTTGGCCACAAGGCTCTGGATTTGAGTCAAGAATAGAAGGAATCACTGGGACAATTGACGCTCATTAGCTAAGAAATTAGCAGTTATTAAGAAGACACTAGCATCATTGAGGTAGAAGTATCTCAGAAGTACTTCCTGAAAACACAAAGAATATTTGTCCCAGAGATAGATCTAGTGCTGGCAGGCAGACTTGGTAATGTGGAAGAGTTACCTGGGTGGTATTGATTTTGAAAGCCTGAAGTGGATATGGAGAGCAGATGAAGCTTGACAGTGGGAGAGGTCAGGGAGGACCATTGATGAAACTGCAACATCAGTGGCAATTGAATGCCCAGGACTGAATAGGTCATACAAAGAAAGTAGAGATTTGGCACTGTGAACAGAACCTATGAGAGGCTATTGGTGAAAGTGTAGCTTAGTTGCAGCAGAAGATCCTAGCATATTGGGGGTTCCAGGACCATGGCATGACCACCGAAACCAACAGGGGCAGTACAGTGGAGTTTTCCTGACCAAGATGTAGAATTCTTGGTTTCTCCAGCACCAGGTCTGCCTACATGATGCCATGCTTCGCACCATAAGAAAAATGTAGCTGCTTTTATTACAAATGCTTATTATGTCCTCCACAAATTGTTTGGATGAGATTGTCTGCCTGTAGCTTCTGGAAACCTGACCCCAGTTGCTTCTGAATGGTAAATAAAGATGCTTCTCACCCAATAGCTGAGAAGGACAGAGGCAGGATTTTAGGATTTCCTGGGCTTGGGGCCAGGAGGAGAGGAAGAAGGATGTTGGCCATGCTTTAGGAGAGTGTGGAGAGGGGAGAGAAACTGAGACCACCATGGAGTAAAGAAGTGAGGAGAGCACCTGGGCTCTGGGCCAAGAAAGTGCAGCCCAGAGGTCTGCACAAATGGCTTTAGAGCAGCCAAGCATGAACATAGAAATTAGAAAGTAGTAACTCAGAATTATCAGAGGGAGATAGATTCTAGCAGCATGAAGGTTAAGCAGTTTAGTAGCTATTGTGCTGCTTAAGGCATATTAAAATATAAAGACTGCTTGTGTATGCTTTTCACTCTGAAACACAAACCATTTAGGCAGGTAGCAACCAAGCATTGGGATTTATTTAATAATTCAAGAGAAAATGAATTGAACCCCTGAAAATATATGCCACAACCAATTAAATGTTTGTCTTTATAAGTGTTGATTTGGCCATGATTTCTTTTCACAGCAATAGAAACCCTAACCAAGATACCCTCCTAACATATCTGTATACATCTACAGAGCCTATAATGCAACAGAAGGAAGAGTTGGAAACCTGATCGAAGACTTTTGGAAGAGTTTAGATGATCACACCTAGATCCCAGACATTGGAACAAGAAGCTGTGTAGTAGAAGTTGCCTTAGATATCTCAAGATTTTAGAGATGCCAGAGCCATGGGATCTCTGCAGAAAAAGCTGCTAACAGGTAGTGGAACCAGCTGAAGACAAAAACAAAAAAATAGCATTGTAGTTAGCAAAACTGAAAGGAGTTGGAGATCTGAAAAGCATTTTGATATGAGATGTGCAGATGCAGGGTTTGGAGCTTGTCCACCTGCTTTTCACTCTTGCTTTGATATGCTCTATTCCCCCCACTTTAGAATGATAATGTGTACTCTGTGCCATGGTATGTTGAATGTTTGTGAACTGATAGATTGCATAAGTCTCAGAAAAGACTTTGAACTTATTGTTGAGACTGTGATAGACTGTGGGGACTTTTGAAGATAGACTAAATGTATTTTGAATTATGCTATGCCTAGATATGGCCTCCAAAGATTCAAATGCTTTTAGCAAGCCTATGGGGGGCCAGTGAGTTAAATGTGGTGGTTTGAATATGCTTGACCCATAGGAAGTGGCACCATTAAGAAATATGGCCTTGTAGGAAGCGAGCTGAGAAATCTTCCTATTAACTAGCTATGTACTTTTATACCTAAACCACACAAAGACCCAACAAAGAAAGAGAACTTCAGACCAATTTCCCTTATGAATATCAACACAAAAATACTCAGTAAAATTCTTACGACCTGAATCCAAGAGTAAATCAAAACAATCACCATCACGATCAAATAGGTTTCATCGCAGTGATGCAGGGATGGTTTAATATATGGAAAACCATCAACACAATCCACTATATAAACAAAGTGAAAGATAAAAACCACATGATCATTTCATTAGATGTTGAGAAAGCATTTGACAAAATTCAAAATTCTTCATGATAAAAGTCCTGGAAAGAACAGGAATTCAAGGCCCATACCTAAACATAGTAAAAGTAAATGCAGAGAAACTTGAAGCAATCCCACTAAAATCAGGACTAGACAAGGCTGCCCACTCTCTCCCTACTTACTCAATATAGTTCTCGAGGTCCTAGCCAGAGCAATCAGACATCAAAAGGAGATCAAAGGGACAAAGTTTGGAAAGGAGGAAGTCAAAATATCACTATTTGCAGACGATATGATTGTATACTTAAGTGATCCCAATAGTTTCACCAGAGAACTACTATACATGATAACACCTTCAGCAAAGTGGCTGGGTATAAAATTAACTCAAATAAATTAGTAGCTTTCCTTTACACAAAAGAGAAACAAGCCAAAAAAGAAATTAGGGAAATGACACCCTTCATAATAGTCCCAAATGGTATAAAATACCTCAGTGTGACTTTAACCAAACAAGTGAAAGACCTATATTGTAAGAACTTCAAGCCTCTGAAGAAAGAAATTGAATATCTCAGAAGATGGAAAGATCGCCCATACTCATGAATTGGCAGGATTAATATAGTAAAAATGGCCATTTTACCAAAAGCAATCTGCAAATTCAATGCATTCCACATCAAAATTCCACCTCAATTCTTCATAGAGTTAGACAGAACAATTTTCAAATTATCTGGAATAACGAAGAACCCAGGATAGCTAAAACTATCCTCAACAATAAAAGGAATTCCAGGGGAATCACTATCTCTGAACTCAAGCAGTATTACAGAGCAATAGTGATAAAAAACTGCATGGTATTGGTACAGAGACAAACAGATAGACCGGTAGAATAGAATTGCAGACCCAGAAATGAAACCACACACCTATGGTCACTTGATTTTTGACAAAGGCGCCGAAACCATCCAATGGATAAAAGATAGCATTTTCAGCAAATGGTGCTGGTTCAACTGGAGGTCAACATTTAGAAGAATGCAGATCGATCCATTCTTAATCACCCTGTACAAAGCTTAAGTCCAAGTGGATTAAGGGCCTCCACATCAAACCAGATACACTCAAACTAATAGAAGAAAAAGTGGGGAAGAACCTCAAGCACATGGGCACTGGAGAAAATTTCCTGAACAAGACACCAACAGCTTATGCTCTGAGATCAAAAATCGACAAATGGGATCTCATAAAACTCCAAAGCTTCTGTAAAGCAAAAGACACTATTGTTAGGATAAAATGGCAACCAACAGATTGGGAATGGATCTTTACCAATCCTACAACTGATAGAGGGCTTGTATCCAAAATATTCAAATGACTCAAGAAGTTAGACTTCAGGGAGACAAATAACCCTATTAAAAAATGGGGTTCAGTGCTAAACAAGGAATTCACAGCTGAGGAATGCCGAATGGCTGAGAAACACCTAAAGAAATGTTCAACGTCTTTAGTCATAAGGGAAATGCAAATCAAAACAACCCTGAGATTCCACCTCACACCAGTGAGAATGGCTAAGATCAAAAACTCAGGTGACAGCAGATGCTGGCGAGAATGTGGAGAAAGAGGAACACTCCTCCATTGTTGGTGGGATTGCAGACTGGTACAAACATTCTGGAAATCAGTCTGGAGGTTCCTCAGAAAATTGGACATTGAAATACCTGAGGACCCAGCTATACCTCTCTTTGGCATATACCCAAAAGATGACCCAACATATAACAAAGACACATGCTCCACTATGTTCATAGCAGCCTTATTTATAACAGCCAGAAGCTGGGAAGAACCAAGATGCCCTTTAACAGAGGAATGGATACAGAAAATGTGGTACATCTATACAATGGAATATTACTCAGCTATCAAAAACAATGACTTTATGAAATTCATAGGCAAATAGGTGGAACTGGAAAATATCATCCTGAGTGAGGTAACCCAATCACAGAAAAACATACATGGTATGCACTCATTGATAAGTGGATATTACCCCAAATGCTCGAATTACCTTAAATGCACAGAACACATGAAACTCAAGAAGGATGACCAAAATGTGAATGCTTCACTCCTTCTTTAAAAGAGGAACAAGAATACCCTTGGGAGGGAATAGGGAGGCAAAGTTTAGAACAGATGTAGAAGGAACACCCATTCAGAGCCTGCCCCACATGTGGCCCATACATATACAGCCACCTAATTAGATAAGATGGATGAAGCAAAGAAGTGCAGGCTGACAGGAACCGGATGTAGATCTCTCCAGAGAGACCCAGCCAGAATATGATAAATACATATGTGATTGCCAGGAGCAAACCACTGAACTGAGAACAGGACCCCCATTGAAGCAATCAGAGAAAGGGCTGAAAGAGCTTGAAGGGGCTTGAGATTCCATATGAACAACAATGCCAACTACCCAGAGCTTCCAGGATTGAGCCACTACCCAAAGACTATACAGGGGCTGACCCTGGGCTCCAACTGCATAGGTAGCAATGAATAGCCTAGTAAGAGCACCAGGGGAAGGGGAAGCCCTTGGTCCTGTCAAGACTTAATCCCCAGTGAATGGGATTGTTTTGGGGAGGGCGGTAATGGGGTGAGGATGGGAGGGGAGCATCCATGTAGAAGGGGAAGGTTAGGGGTTCGGGGAATGTTGGCCTGGAAAATGGGAAAAGGAGTAATAATTGAAATGTAAATAAGAAATACCCAATTTAATAAAGATGGAGAAAAGAGGAAAAAATATTCTACTACATATATATTGATGGGCATATCTGGGTACATACATTCTTATCCAAAATAAACTTGATCCAAGGTTTCTCACTCTAAAAAAGTTTCAATACCCCATTAGGAAAGAGACTGTTAGGGGTGTTGTGATAGTGAAGCAAAATACTTCCTATGTTTTCACATTCTAATAGTGTGTCTTTCAGCCAAAAAAGTAAAAGTACAAAACAAAACTTCCAATCTTCCCACAGGATCCTCTAGAAATATCTGGGTGGCAGATTATTTTCATATTTCATCGTTGTTAGTGGATTGATTTCTTGAAAATCAATTGTCTTTAAGCTTTGAAAAAAAGACACTGAAAAGTGTTTATAAGCATTATCATCCACTGTCAATGTTAGTTATGTATGTGAATGCCTAACCACACAATAGTCTAAAGATTTGTCTTTTCAAGTCTATTTATCTATCACAAAGAATTTATTTGCATCACTGTTTGCCTACCTATCATCTATCTTTCTATGTATATTCTAATTAACTATGTAATTGTATATATATTCTTTCTCTACTTATTAATCATGTATGATATCTTCTATCTATTACCCATCTATGTCTATTTTATATATTTTTCCTGTGCATCTATCAAAGTTATTCAATTTATCTACCTATCTACCTTCCTACCTACATACATACCTAATTGTCTATCTAGCTCTTGTCTGTTACTTTAGTAAAACATAAATGCTGTAGTGTCAAAGTCACTATGGTTACAGTTAATAGAAAGGGAAGTAGGTAAGTTAAATATAGTCATAATATGTGTTCAGATAAGGCTGTATTAATTTACCCATAAATACATTGGAAAACATTCACCCTACAGGTACCCAAAAAATCATGTGTGAACTTAGAGACATATAGTTACTATGAAACCAAAAGAGGGTGGACACCCTAGAATGAAACCATATTACTAAAATTTTTGTTTTAAATTTCCAAAATTTCAGAATAAATGTTTTAAGCTTAAATCACCATGCTTGTGGTTTATTATTCAAGCCTCACATAGAATGATGCTTCTGTCATCTTAAAATTCTTATGCTGGCCCCAATGCTAATATGATAATCTCCCAATTGAAAGCCAGGTTGGAGTGTGCCATATACCTTGGAAGTTGATTAACTGAAGAAAATAGAGCCATTGAGGGCGGGGGGGGAGAGAGAGAACAGAGAGAGACAGAGAGACAAAAAGAGAGATGACAGAGAGAGAGAGAGAGAGAGAGAGAGAGAGAGAGAGAGAGAGAGAGAGAGAGAGTTCATTCTCAGATGCCCAGTTTGAAGAGGGTAGCCATCTATAAACCATGAGCTGGGTTCTCTGAAAATCCCATATTTTGCAGGATTTTGACCTTAGATCTGTGACAAATGTAGTTTAAGCCACTGGATATTTGTATATTTCTTAGAGCATAAAAATGACTAATGCATAGCATATACACACATGTAAACACACATATAAACACAAATTGTGCCACAATTCAAAATATTGCATATGAAGGTATGCCACCAAATTTTCTTTTCTCTACTATGTTTTATTTTACATTCTTTTGCATATTCTTTAAGTATTTCCTAGGAATACATTTTTGATACTGTGTCTACTGTTACACTATATAATATTAGTCATTATTTTCAGTGTAATACTAAATTCTAAGGAAAAAATTATAGTAACTCAATATCAGCAGTAAGTTAATTCTGTGTTCAAGTGAATTTTACACAAAATATGTCATATAGAAGTTATGTGAATTTTCAAGTTAAGCTAAGCATTACATACCTTTTGAGTCATGTTGAAAATATCTTCTGATATTGATACATGATAAAATTTGAAGAGTATCTTCCAATTGTTTTTAAGTTCAAAATATCTAACATCTGCTTAGCTCAGCAGAGCTAAGATGTAAGTAGAATATGTATATACAGTATACACAGAAAGGAAGTTGAAATTACACACTTGAAATGTAATTAGAGACCAACTCCGAACATTCAACTTTTATACATAAAAGCACATTGTCCTTTAGTCCAGGTCTCCACTTTCAGGAAACACCTGGCTAGATTAATATAAAAGAACTATTAGTCTTATATTTAGAGAATCAATTCCCAGAATCACAGTTTAATTGCATTAGTTCCTTCCTCCAATAATACATCAGTATTAAATGGAAATGATCCTGGTGAGGGTTGGAAAGAGATGAAGGCATTTGAAATAGAAGGCATTTGAGAACAGAGAGTGGTGGATTAAGAAAATGAAGTTTAGTTGATGCCAATTATTGTCCTAGAAGTTTGAGCTGAGTTTGCCGTTGCCAAGACACTTAGACAACACCCAGACTATGGCAGTTATTATCACACTGGCTGAAGTAGAGGAGCATGATACAGTGGTGTGTACTAAACTAAAGAAGCAGGCTCTAGGCCAGGATAAGGAAAATATCCTTCTGCAGGCACGGGAAGATTCTCGAAGTTCCATGTGAAGCAGAAAGGACATGAACAGAGAGACAGGAATTCTGTCTGTATTACAAGAAAAAAAAAGTAGATATGTGTCTAGAAGATAAACCATTCACACTAATTCTGGTATGTTTAAAACTCTTTGGGAACTAGTTCTCTGGGAATAGGAATGCATGTGCTAGAGATCACCACATTATAATTTCTTGACTTGCTAACATAGTCAAATCCTAACTGAGTGTGGCAAATTGTAACCATGAAATGAAGCTGTGCCTGAGACAACTGTGTAATGGATCCATCAAGGGAACAAATTCCAGGATAAAGTCCCATTCATAGTGGGTGCCTATGTGCCTGCACTAACTGGAACAGCTGTGGCTCTCTAAGTGCATTTCCTAATCCTTCTGTGTCTGAGTTCCTCCATCTGTGAAGACGAATACTTACACCTGTTCATGGCCAATTAGGTAGCAGTTGTGGCTCCTGAAGTCTGATGAAGTAAGTTTCTTCACTGAGGATATGCATATGAGGTTGTTTGGTCTGGCATTTTAAGATTTAACTGCTTGAATATTTTGGCACTTTAATTTTAACAGTTTTAAAATATTTTTGAATTGTTTACACTTTAATATAGAGTGAGAAACATAAGTCACTAAATGAATCAATTTAAGACCATTTATTCTCTGTTTATGGAAAGAATCTGTAGGCTCACTATCAATTGGACATTTCTAAAAAAATTATTCTGTAAAATAGATAACTATTTTTTATTGAACATAAAATTGATTAATAAAATTGAACAGCTAAAACTACCTTGATGATTATATATGTACATACTATATTTTTAACCTTTCTCTTGCCCACATGTGTGTATGTATTTAATGTTGATGAATGTTATTGTATTTTTTAAACACAAGTATTTATGTGTGTGTGTGTGTGTGTGTGTGTGTGTGTATATCCACTTACATAAAAATTTACACATAAATGATGAATCCTTTGTTGTTGCTTTAGAATTAATCTGAAAATATCTCCAATTGATAGCTTTGCTGTTTGCAAAGCAAAAATTAGTTTTCTTCAATGGAATCGTATTGTGTATACAAAGTATTCTTAAGGGTAGGCCCCATGCCCATCAGTAGATAGCAAACACAAAAGAAACTTAATGGTATTTTTGTGGACTTTTCCCTTATATTTAATTGTTTTTTGTCTTATTGGTCTTTTGCTTTACTATGTTTCCTGATTTTCTGTTTCTATGTGTTTCAGTTTTTGTGTGTTCATGAGTGTTTGTGTTTTTCTTTTTTTATTCTTGGTTTTTTAAAAATTAGGGTTGGGGATTTAGCTCAGTGGTAGAGTGCTTGCCTAACAAGCACAAGGCCCTGGGTTCAGTCCCCAGCTCCGAAAAAAAGAAAAAAAATTATATTATTTTCTGTTTGTTAGCCTATTTGTTTTCTAAAAGGGGAGAAAACATGGCTGTGAAGTATAGTGTTTGGGGAGGTAGGGAGGACCTGAGAGGAGATGACAAATCATGACAAATATAAATAAATAGAATCTACATGAATATAAATAAATAAAATCTACATCTCATCAATTTAGTCTACAAGACTTGCTAAAAAGACAAAATTTAAAATAAAGTACCACGATCCTTTTTAGAATCTGTCTCTTATAGACCAATGACCCAGGGTCTGCCTAGATCTTCCCTGCGACCCTTTTCGCCATTTCTTCTTAGGCATTTCCATTCCATTTTTCACTCTATGAGCTGAAAAACATTCTTCTAGGGACCCACAGGTGTCACATTTGCCTGGGAAATGAGCAAATAACTTTTATCCTTCTTCTTTTACTCCTTAACTAAAGTCTCTCTAGACAAAAACTTTGAAAAAACGATTTCTTTTTTAATTCTATAATTACATTATTTCTTCCTTTGCCTTACTTTGTCCAAATCCTCCCATATATTTCTCCCTGCTCGTTTTCACATCCATAGCTTCCTTTTCATTAATAGTTGTTGTAGACATATATGTATATATTGAAATAGCATTCTAAATGCTTACTGCTTACCTCAGCTGAGCAGCTTTATACCAAGGATCTATTATCTATTACATTCAGTTGGGCATCAGGGACACCAAAGATATCACACTTATCTAAGACAAGCAGAAAATTATAGCCAAGGAATCAAGGACTCACTCAAAAAAAAAGAGACAATTTATTTAGAGCAAGAAGCCAAAAGTTAACACTCCATATTTCTAGATTCCAGTGCAAAAACACAAACATAAAAAACAAGACATCTTTTCCAGAATCCAACAACACTACTGTAATAATCTCTGAGAAGATTAACATAGTGGAAGCATAAGACAAAGACTTCAAACTACATTTATGAAAGTGTTCAAGAATCTTGATAGGATTATGAATAAGTACCTTAATCCTGTGAAAACACAAATGTTTGAACAAAATAATTCAAGTAATTAAAGACATGGAAGGAAAACTTAGTGAATAAATATAGCCAGTAAATAAAAGCAAAACTAAAATAAAACTCTGAGTGAAAGATTTAGTAATTCAAACAAAAACCTCAGAGAAATGATTTACCAACATGTAAAAAGAAATAGAAGAGAGAATTTCAGTCAAGAAGACAGGGTGAAAGAATTGAGTATTTCAGCGAAGAAAAAGAATTATCCTGAGTAAGGTAACTAAGACCCAACAGGACATCCATGGTATGTACTCAGTAATAAGTGGATATTAGTTAAAAAATTACAGAACACCTACCATAAAATCTACAGAACCAAAGAAGGTTAAAAAACAGAAGGGCCCAAGTGAGAATGCCTCAATCCCACTTGGGAGGGAGAAGATAATAATCACAGGAGGCAGAGGGATGGAGAGAGGGATCCAGATGTGAGAGGGGAGGGTGAAGGGAAAAGGGGAACATGATCATGCATGGAGAAGTGAGAGAGAAGAGAAGCACAGAGGGCTAGCAGAATGAATGGAAATATGCAATCTTGAGGGGTTGGGAGGTGGGGCGACGATCTAGAAAGTACCAGAGATCTGGGAGATAAGAGACTCTAGGACTCAAAGGAAGGAACCTTAGATGAAATGCCCATCAGTGGGGAGAGGGAACTTGTGGAGTCCACCTCCAGTAGAAAGACAGGACATCCAGTGGAGGGATGGGGTTGCCGTCCCACTATCAAAACCTTTGACCCAGAATTGTTCCTGTCTAAAAGAACTGCAGGAATGGAAATGGAGAAGAGACTGAAGGAAAGGAATTCTAGTGACCGACCCAAGTTGGGATCCATCTCAAGGGGAGGCTCCAAGACCTGATACTATTACTGATGCTATGGTGTGCTTACAGACAGGAGCCTAGCATGGATGTCTCTTGGAACCCCAAAAAGAAGCTGAGACAGATGCATATAGGTAATCCCAGCCACTGGACTGAATACCAAGCAGTCTCAACTAACATAGACCCTTGAGAACTCTCAGACATTGAGTACCAATCAGGCTGAATACACTAGCTGATAGAGGCTCCTGGCACATTGTCAGCAGAGGGCTGCTTGGTTTGGCCTCAGTGGAAGAAGATGTGCCTAACACTAAGAGACTTGAGGCCCAGGAAGTGGGGAGGTCTAGTAGGAGGGAGTGGGGGGGACATCCTCTTAAAGACAGAGGGGAGGAGGGATGGGATGAGGAACTGTGTGAGTGAAGGCTGGGAGGGGTCAACTATTGTACTGTAAAAATATAAGCAATTAAAAAATAACAAAAGAATATCTAGGAGATCTGAGATACTATAAAATATATGAATAATAGTTACTGAAGAAGGGGAATTCAAAGCAACAGAAAGTATACTGAAAATCATACAAGAATTTTCCATAGCCCAAAGAAGGATGTTTTTATAACAGCTCAAGAATAATGAATACCAAATAGGCAGGGACAAAAAAGAAACTCCCCACAACACATACTGATCAGAACGAAATGCATAGAACAAATAAAGGATAATAAAATCTGCAAGGGAAAAAGGCCAAGTCTAATGTAAAGGCAGGCCCATTAAAATAGCACCTGGCTTCAGGAACACTATGAAATGATGAGGCCTGGATGTATATTCTACAGCTCTGTGGGATGGTAACTATGAGTCTAGACTACTAGCCAGAAATGTATTAATTACAATTTACAGGGAAAGCAAAAGTGGTCTACAGAGGTCCCTAAATGTAAAACCAGTCTGAAAAGGTTAGCTGCACCTCAAAAGACACAAGGAATAAACAGTTCATTGAAAAGCAAAATCCACATCATGACAACAATGTAACAAGTATTAATAAAGATAACTATTAACAATCACCAACATTCCTGATATTATTTCCTACATAAAAATATACACTAAGATACTGAATTAGAAAACAGAATTCTTCTTTCTGCTCCTTCCAAAAAATATGTGTAAACACTGAGGACAGATGTTATCCTGGGTCAAAGAATGGAAAAATGTATTACAAGCATGTGGAACCTAGAGGCATGCAAGTTTTAATATCTGACAAAATAGGCTTTAAACCAAAATTACTCAGAAGATGTAGAAAGGAAACTTAATCCTCTTTAAAGAAAAAAAAATCATGAGACAAGTTCATAGCACTAAGTGTTCTATACTTAAAGTGGGAAATCTCCTATTAGAAACATAATGACACAGCTGAGTGTTCTAGAAAATCAAGTAGATATACAAAGAAATAGTAGATAGAAAGAAATTATAAAACTCAGGGAAGAAATTAATGACTTATAAAACAATTAACAAAGAACACACAAAGAATCAATGAAAAGTAGTTGTCTGTAAAAAACTAAATAAAACAAAAAACAAGATTGACAAACATGTAGTCAAATTAATCAAATGACACAGAAAGAATACAAAAGCTAAATACAGTTAGAGTTAAAAAGAAGAATGTTTCTTGTTTCTGTTTATATCTTTTACCTTATGCTTTTGGTCTGTTATTTCACTTCTTACAATTTTTGATCTACTGATTTCTCTCTAAATTAATTCACTACCAAATTATTCATTATTTTTGAAAGATTTCTCAGAATTGAAATTCTCACACACTGTTCCAAATATTGATTCTCCTTAGAAGAGTTTGAGACTCTCTGATTTTGCAACTGGCTTTTTTCTTTGCTGGAAATTGACTGTACTGAAGCTGGAGGATTCGACAGAGGCCTTGTTTTCTTTGAATGAGAGCTCACTATAATTAGGAAATTGAATAGATTTTATATCTCTGGTTTGCTCCATGAACATATTCCAATGTGCAATTGTAGATTGACGTCAAGGCGATACATGATTGGACAGTAGAGAGTGGGGGCGGGGACAAAGTTTTTGTGAGCAGGAGGGAGGAGGAAGGAGGAGGATGAAGATGGAGACTACGGAGGAAGATGGTTCAGATTAAGGTGAGCTAAATAGATTTTATCTTGTCTAGGTGTGTGGTTTATATCTTTACCAATTGGCAGTAAATTTATTGTGTGGATGAATTGTAAATCTAATTGCTAAATTACAAGTCTCTGCAACTTTGATTTTACCGGGCTAAAGAGGACAGTATGTGAAACAAAAAGGCTGAGAAGCCATCTGAATGTGAGGATCTGGTTCTATTGCCCACAAGGAGAAGGAGAACGTGGTGCAGGGCCCACAGAGTGAGGGGTGTGTGTGTGTGTGTGTGTGTGTGTGTGTGTGTGTGTGTGTGTGTGTGTGTGTGAGAGAGAGAGAGAGAGAGAGAGAGATGGTAACTACCACATTGGGGATCGCACAGAGAGGGTGGCTAAAAGGGAGACAGCTGGGGGAGGGCAGCTTGCGGGCCGTGCTGCAGAGTAGCAGCTGGAATGAGCTGATCCGGTTCATGGGTTCTGATCAAAAATGTTCCTTTTTAATTTTTACCACAACATGCAATATGTACCTCATGAACAATGTAGAGGAAGACATAAACGTCCCGACTCAGGTGGACTACAACACCTGCACGTGACTATTAAGAAGAGCAGAAACCTGAGTTCTCTGACAGACATTCATGGAATAAAAAGTATGAAAACTAGCAGTATGGAAAAGAGGATGATAGTTTGCCTTTTCCAGTTAGAAAGATAGCATAGTCCAGATTGGAGAAGAAAGATCTCTGTCTTAATTACTTCCCAGAAACCTTCTATTGACCAGGTGGGACTGGTAGCAAAAGCAGGTCATGGCTCACCTGGCACTAACTCTCATTATTTCTACAGAGATTTAGCATGCTATTTGAATATAGGTGGGACCTCATTTTATATACACCCTTAAAACAGTTTCAGATCATTGGCATTTATTATTGTCATGAGTTTTAACTGATTTACTCCAGGTAGTTTAATGGGTTTTGCTACATCATCAGGCTGAAGTTTTCCATTTATGTATCTATTTAGATACATATCATAGCCATTGTAGAAAATAGACTCCGGATGCTACAATGTCTGCAAATTACTTAATTTATTTTAATGTTTGGAGGAGAGTACATTATGTGATAAGTTAGAACTGGGTCTTAATCAATAAGCACCACCAGAGCAGAACATTTCAGAAACATTAGTTCAGCAATAGCAGCGCTGAATCTACCTCTTATTTGTAAATCCAACAAGTACAAACATTTCATCTTTCTATTGGGCCTGCACTCAGAGTAAGGTCACCGAGAACCTTGTTACCTAATGCGTTCAAAAGAATGTAGATTGTAGCCTAGAAGATAAAGAACATTTCTTGTGGAAACTTTACTACTCACATTGTACAAAGCTTTTCGAGAAAGGAGCTTAAAGAGTCAGAGACCCAGAACTTCAGAAGTCAAGTTCTATGAATGCTTCGTGTTTGACCTATTTACTTAACAGAGCTTTGATTGTGTTGTGATATTAAATTTTTAGGGAATAAATACCTTTACATAAAACTTCTATGATTATTACTTATGTATTGAAACTAAAAACTATAATGTTGAATAGAAAAATGTCTGTTTGAAACTATAGGAAATGACTGAAATAATTAATTAAGGTATTTATCCCATAAAACTACCTTTAGGTCTTTCAATGATAATCCTAATGTATTTTTGGCTATAAAATTAAATGAAAAAATCCTCAATTGTAAATGAACAAATACTCAATTGTATCTCTCTAGATAGAGAGATAGACAAGGATACAGGTAGATTAGACATGGATTAGATATAGATATAGATGATATGGGTAGAAATAGGGATAGAGACGGAGACTGAGTTAGAGATCTTTGTATGTGCATATGTACGTATAAAGAAATCAATTCTAGGTTGGGGATTTAGCTCAGTGAAGAGTGCTTGCCTAGGAAGCGCAAGGCCCTGGGTTCGGTCCCCAGCTCCGAAAAAAAAATCAATTCTATAATTTCTACTGTCTAGAGAAACCTGGCTAATACAGTGAAACATGACTGTAATTCCAGCATTGGCAGGGTCATATGGGATGATGTGAAGTTTGGCCATCCTTATGTATATCAAAAGTTTGAGGCCAGCCTGGGGTAAATGAGCCCTCATCTAAAAACGAAGATTCAAAATCACATGAAAAATAATCATTTTAAACTCGTATTTGCATAGTCTATCTTTCTACTCTTTGTTCTCATATTATTATTGAGCAATTACTTATATTGAGAATTTAATTTATAATGAACTGGTAAGTGTGTTGAAAATACTATAGTGAAAATAAAAACATCTGAGAAATAAAATATTTATAAGCATGAAAAATTAGTGAGTGCTAAATAACCAGAACACTGTAAGCAAAGAGTTTTGTATGCAAAGGATTTAATTCACTCTAGCATATCTTATATATTAACATTGACAATTAAGCATAGTGTCAATACAAAACACATAACAAATTCTCAAAAAATAAACCAGTGTTATTTTTTATAGCATTCTCTAGTAAAAGCAGTGCCAAATATTTTGGTTACTTTTTTGTTGTTCTTGTTGTTTTGTTTTTGTTTTTTCCTTTTTATTTGTTTGTTGCTTTTAATTCATTTTCTGGAACAATACCATAATGTGTCATGGATTTTCATTAAAAATAGTTATGTAAGAAAGAGAATAATAGCCCTGTGACCTGTGCTGTGGTCTGGTTCAGTTCTAATCATAGGGTGTTTTGTGTTTGTGTGTGATTATCAGAAACATGGGGGAGTGCTTGACAAGAAAGAGTTCCTTATCCCTATTGTTCATGATAGGTAGAGAAGCAAACACAAACTAAAATATTCTTTTAAAAATTAATACTATTATGTATTTGTTGGGGGAGTTTGAACAATGAATATTCCATTATGTACTGTCTGTATTATGAGAGTTATACATTCAAACTGTAACATGAATTTTTCTATATTCCAATAGGAAAAGGTATAATTAACATTGGGTCATGTTAGCATGTACTAAAATCTGTCTACAATTTTGTGAACCTTAGATTATTTTCCAGGATACAGTACATTAATTTCTTAAATTAGAGATTAATTCTTTTATCTTAAAAACTGTCATGGTATTTGGAAGAAAGCTAAAAATACCACTTTAGTAAGCCAACATATCCCTAAGTACATTCTAAATAACTTCTTGAAACTACAGACAAGTATAATCCTCACCGCTTATCAAGGAATGCAGCAGATCATGACCACTATAGCAACAGGACAATGAATGGAAATACAGAATTGTATAAACCAGTTCCAAAGGATTCATCCACAAATAAGTAGCTCATCTAAGGCTCAGACAACATTGTAGAAGAATGTAGACACAATGTCATTGCTGAGACATTGTGTAGCTATGCTTCACCATCATGACTGTCTAAGCATGAGCTATAAAAGAACAACAGTAGACAGGAAAAAATGGAAAAGGGAAACCCCTGGAGGCTCAACCCTGCACAAAGATCTCCATGGAACTAATGAATTCTGAAAGTAGAAGAAGTAGTTTTCCCTAGGGAAGAGCACACAAATTGGTTAAGCAATATGAAATCATCATCCCTGAGGATATACATGTAAACAGATAACATACAAACTAAGGAGGATATATTGAGAAATAGGAAGATATAAATATATAATAGATATACATACAGGTATAGATGAAAGTTATAGATACAGACATAGGTACAGATGATATAGGTGTATATAGATTCATATAGCTATAGATATAAATAGAGATTATATATTAGATATCTATACCTGACTTTTGGCTACTACTTTATTGTTTCCTCCATTCCTCCTACACCATCTCTATTCCTTCCAACTCCCTACACTAGGTAGGAGAGAACAAAGGTTACACTACATTCTGACGATTAGAGGTAGAGTTCCTTTAGGCAAGTTTGATCTTTGCAGTCAAAATATTCAATTTCTTCTTCTCATCACTTTGCACATGACAACATGACAAACCACAACAAACTGCTGTGACAGCAACCAGTTGACCAAGCAGCCATTCTATTGGGGATAGAGCAGTTTTATACCCTTTCAAGAGAGTCCCCCAAATTCTAAACATAAACTATTGGCAGCTGACAAAAGCATGCCCCTGCCAGAGCATGAGACAAATTATAGTTAGCTGTTGTGGACACTCTGAAGCAGTCCTATACCCTATACCTGGAATTAAAACAAAAACATATTCCTATAACATTTCTAAGTTTTTAAAGAAACAAAAATTCTCATTACTCACACACACACACACAAGTTCATACACACATGTATTCATGTAACAATTATTAATGAGAAAAGAGGACATGAATTTGAAACAAAAACAAGAAAGGAGTATATGGAAGATGAGGTATAAGGGAGAGATTTTAGGGTGTAAAGGGAAAGATTAAATAATGCAATTGTATTATAATCTCAAAATATATAAAATGAAAATTAAAAAATTTATACTGAAGAATGTGATAGCATTGAATCTTACAAACAAGAGGATTGTGTACCTTTCACGTTGATACCTTGCTGAAAGACCTTGATAAAGGCCTTTTAAATAATATGTTTCTGTAAATTATGAAATGTAAATAGTTTAATTAGAATAAGTTCAGATTTCTGTATTTTAATTGTTCTCCATTTCTCTGCAGCACTAGCTTTCTTGATAGGAAAAAGTGAAAAGTGAGTTAGGTATACATTTAGTTTGGACTTACTGTATTCTATTTTAATAGTTCTGGGGTGATTTAAGGTTATGAAGTTAAATTACTTTTATCCATCTGTAAAGATGACATCTAATGATATTCAAAACACGAGTACTCCACATTGTATATGCTCATTTAATATTTGTGATGGCTATTCTTGTTTGTCAATCTCACTGCACAGAAATAAATTAAAAACCCAAATGGAAGAAATTTGCTTAATTTGAAGTAGAAATATTGAATTCTAGTCTGAATATTGAGGGAGGAAGAAAAACCATCTGAACAGATCATCTGAGTTAAAAAAACAAAAAAGACAACAAAACAAAAACAAAAAACAAAAACAGTGGGATTTTAATCCAGATCACCTCTAACCAGGGCTACACCTTTTGTGGGAAGTCTATATAAAGACGTGAAAGAAGGAAGCTTTTGATCTTTGCCTACTCCTTTCATCTTGCTGACAAGTTCATTCCTTTGCAGGTATTAGAACCTACTGTTTCAGGTTTCCAGTGTATGTGAAGAACAACAGAGGCATAGTATCAAACATAGTATCAAAGACTGAACAAGTACTGGATTCTTGAATGTTCCATTTATGGCCAGCTATTGTATTAACTAGTCCACAGCTTGTGAATTATTCATATAAATATTTTTCTCTATATATGAAGAAGGTAAATTATTTGTATAAATTATTTTTATATAATTTGTGTAGTATGTGTGTGTATTTGTGTGTGTGTGTCTTTGTGTGTGTGTGTGTATGTGTGTGTGTGTGAGTGTGCACATGGGTGCACACATGCATATAAGGGGAGATGAAAGAAAAAAAGATTCAAAGAGAGAGAGATTCATTTTATAGATATGGCCTAGATTCTAGAGAACCCTGACTAATAAAATATTTATACATAGAGACACCAGGTTCAATTTTGTATTTGAATTGGGAATTTTTAATTTCATGAGCAAATGCCAGGATCAAAATTTGTAAGCCAAGAATCAATCTTTGAAAAATCCTTCTGAATACTGTAGATCCCTCTAGAAAGTTGAAACGTTCCCTAATAATCTTTCCTACGAGAAAAGAGTACCTAAAATGAGACATTGAATAAAATATTTCAAATAATTTCAAAATTATATGTAATGAAAATTGAGTGACCTTTAACTCTTATAAGGAAAATCAAATAAGAAATTGTTCTATGCAGAAGAAATAAACCAATAAATTCAGTCTTGACATGACTTCTTCCTCCAGTTTAATAAAATCTTCAGTACTTTAAAGGTTTAAGAATGTACAATGCATTCTTTATTTTCCTCATCCCAGAGAATATTTTCTTAGACCATTATAATTAAACTTTCTATTTAATAAAAAAATCACAATTTCAAAAAATGATAATCTATACTCTTCAGGGACTCAAGATGAGGCATAAAGATCTTGAGATTGAGGCCACCCTATGCTGTAGAGCTGAGTGCATTGAATAAAGACAAAATTGAGAAAATGAAAGAAGACTATGGTTTTAGAACATTCCACAACATGTTTGTAACCAAGTTTTTGAGTTTCACAATTAAACTGATAGACCAAACGTTTTACCATGCAGGGTTCTTCTCTATGGTGAACATCCTATTTTCTGCCTCTCTCTGCATGGGAAGAGTTGTTTGGAAGATTTCCATATTATCTGCAGCCATAGTTGAACATTCACCAGCCTAGTCTTAGCTAGTTGTGTAGTTCTGAGCTGAAAAAAAAAGCATGAATACCTCTGGAGATGGTCCATTAGGTAGAACTTCTTGTTGCTCAAACATAAGGACTTGAGTTCAGACTACCAACCTTTGTGTAAAAAGCCAGATGTGGCCACCTGCTCCTGGGACTCCAGTGCTGAGGAATGGGTGGCTTTAAGACAAGGGGACCTCTGGGACCTCTTTGGGCCAGCTAGTCTAATAGAAAAACAATATTCCCTAGGTTCATTGATGACATCTTCCTTAAGGGAATAATTGGGTACCTGATGTTTCCTCTCAGTAAGATGTACATGTGCACAGGCGTGGATGCATAGACACATATTCATACTTCACAACTGCTACAAATGTGCAGAGGGCCAAGATCCGTTATATCCATGCTCTCTGATTGTCAGTTTAGTTTCTCTAAGCCCCTGTGAATATTACTTGGTTGATTCTTTAAATTTTCTTGTTATTTCCTTGATCCCTCTGGCTTCTTTAATCTTTGTCCTTTGCTTTCACAGGGTTCTCCAAGGTCCACTTAATCTTTGTCTCTGGGTATCTCTGTTACTTCAATCAGATGCTGGGTAGAGCCTCTCTAATGACAAGTATGCCTGGATCTTGTCTGCAAGCATATCGCAATATCAATAGTATCATGAGTCAGCTCCCTGTCATGGCGTGGATCTCAAGCTGGGCCAGTAATTCTTGTTCCTTCCTTCAAATTCTGCTATATCGACCAGTTTTGCAAATCTTGTAAGCAGGAAGTTTTGTGGGTGTCTGGTTTTGTGACTGGGTTGGTGTCCTAATCCCTCCATTGGAAAGTCTTGCCTGGTTACAGGGGATGGCTGGCTGAGTCAGGCTTCATAGCCCTCATTGGTAGGAGTCTTAATTAGGATCACCTTCATAGATTCCTGAAATTTTTCATTGACCCAGGTTTCTAGATCATCACAGGGTTGTCCCCACAGTCCAGTTTTGTCTCCCAATACTCTTTCCCTTAGTTCTCTCCCCAAAATATTCTTTCTTGTTCCTATCCCTCCATCACCTAGTCCCCCTTTTTCATCTATCCTCAATGCCTGATACATTTCTCCTTCTCAGAGAGATTCAAGAATGTTGCCTTGGGACCTCCTTCTTATTTACTTTCTTTTATGATACAGCAATTTTGTACTTTTTGATTAATATTCATTTATAAGTAAATACATACCATGCATGTAGTTTTTGGTCAATGTTACCTTCCTCACAATAATCTTTTCTAGTTATATCCATTTGCCTGAAAAATTCATGATGTCTTCACTTTCAATAGTTGAGTGGTATTTCATTGTATAAATGTACAACATTTTCTTTATCCATTTTTTGGTTGAGGGACATAGAGGTTCTTTCCAGTCTCTGAACAGAATGATTAAAGCTGCTGTGAACATAGTTGGGCAAGTGTTGTGTGGTGGAGCTTTTTCTGGGTTTATACACAGGAAGGATATGGCTGGGTCTTGAGATAGATCTATCCCTAGTTTTATCAGGAACTGCCAAATTAATTCTCAAGGATGTTGTACAAATTTCTACTCTCATTGGTAATGGAGGAACGTTTCCCTTGCTCTACATCCTTGCCAACAGTTGTTTGAGTTTTAGATCTTAGCCATTCTGATGGATGTAAAATGGAATCTCAGAGTTGTTGTGATTTGCATTTCCTTGATGACCAAGGATGTTGAACATTTCCTTAAGTGCTTCTCAGTGTTGGGGAGGGGAGCACCCTTATAGAAGGGTAGTGGGATGGGATAGTGAGCTTATATCTGGGAAACCAGGAAAGAGAATGACATTTGAAATGTTAAAAAAATCCAATTAAAAAAGAATTCTCTTTTTAGATCTGTACACCAATTTAACTGAGTTATCTGGTTTGTTGATATATAGTTTTTTTATATTTTTTTGTATAGCCGTCCCATGTCAGATGGGACTTTAAAAAATCTTTTCCCATTCTGTAACCTGCTCTTTTCTCTTGTGACAGTGTCCTTTGATTTACAAAAGTGTCTCAGTTTCATGTGGCTTTATTTATTAATTATTGATGTATTTTTTATTCATTAAGTCTTAGAAACATATTTCAAGTTTGGAAAGATCAGAAATGCCAAACTATGATATGATGCCTAGCAAAACTATCTCTTACCATTGAAGGCAAAATAAAGTTTCTCTATAAAACTAGACTAAGGCGATATGTAATAACGAGAAGGAATGCTTCACGATGATATACACACCCAAGAGAACTTAAGTGAAAAATAAATATTCTACACACAGTTAATCATAGGGAGTCTAATAAAACAGCATGAAATAAAAATAAAGACATTAACAATACTCCATAAAAATTATTCAATATTAATGTTTGTCATACACTAAAAAGACAAAGAATAAAAGACTGTATTACTATATGATATCCATTTTTTTTGTTGCTTAAAAGAAACAAACTTCCCCATCAAATTTAGATACCAAACTAGAATACAAGCACAGGAAAACATACTACAAACAAACTAAATCTAGAAAACAGATAGAAGTGACTATCATGTTAGACAAAATATACTACAAATATACTACATACTAGTCAGAAGTGATACAGTAATTTCTTACTCTTGAAGAGAACAATTCATCAAAAGAATAATTAATTCTAAATGTATACTTACCAAACACAGGTCTATTTAGTTCCATAAAACAAATAGTAATTGATGTAAGCCATGATTTAAATGTAGTTCAGTTGTAATGGAAACTTCCAATAGAACAAAAGTAGGTATCAACACTACAGCAGAATAAAGCTCAGTATGAACAAGAAGAAAACTGGCAGAAAGCCTTTACTCTCTTACAGTTTAAACAACTCACTAATGATGGTTGGATGGATAAATAATCCTGAATCTAAGAACCATAGGTTACTAAGGAAAATGCTCAGTCCAATGTGTGGGACACTTCTGCAAGGATTGTTCAAGGAGTTCCCAGAACATTCCTAAACAGCGCAAGCTCTTATAGCTTTTCTCAGTTTTACAATGGAATTAGAGATTAATACTTTTTTGTTGATGATAGCATGTACCTTGCTTACAGCATACATAGAAAAAAAGCTGTAACTGATTTGGAAGTATTCTTTCTTATGAATAGCTTTCAAACTCTCAGAAGCTAATATTTAGGTTACCTATGGGCAACATTGAGCATATTCATTGTGGTTCTCTTAACCAACAGCCCAGCTTAGTAGGCTGGATGTGCCCACCTGTGCAGTAGATGCATGTCTATATGAGAATGACCAAATACCCTCTATTGGATTTGAGGACAGGTCCATGGAAGGCACCATGGAATAAGTAGCTTTAGTATTATAAGCCTGGTTCATAAGCCATGCCTGCAAAGATCAAACTGTATGTGTGTTTACATTGTCAGTCAATAGTTACTCCCAGTCTTACTTAAACAATCCTCTCTTTGTTTGAGTGATGATGAATGCACAAACTTACAGATGTTCAAGATTCTGAGAATAAATAAGTGTTGAAGTCTCATTCCTGAATAAGACGTTTATATCCTCTCTTCTAAGGCTCAGAAAACATGGCAGAAGAGGTGAGAGGAAGCATGGAAGAACAGGAAGACGGGAGTAAACGCCATGAAACGCCATTCTAAAGACTCAGAACAGCCACAGCTATCATGATCTCAGAACTGAAGGTAGGTCCTTATGAGATAGTTTCTGACAACTGCTTTGGAAGGGGAAAGGTCACTTTTGAGTATAATCCTTTCCTGCTAAATTATTGACTATTGATAGTTTCTGATAAACAGGGGATCATTATCTCCAGTGTAAATCCCACTTTTGGACCTAATAGACTTCTGTAGACATAGCCCCCAACCTGTGTCCATACAAGAGCACTGCTTAAATTCAGTGGGTAACAAACAAAACAAAACAAACAAAAAACTAAAGTGAAAAAAACTTGTCTATGAATGAGAGCAGACAGATAGTGTGGTAAGAAGATGGGGGAAAATGGTGGATGACACTGGTGTGTGCATATGTACAAGTATGAACAAATGATGATAAGGAAAACTCCCCTTAGGTATGGGCATAAGCCAAAATTTTCCCTTTCTACTTGTTTTCTGTGAAATACTTTATCCATCCCAAGTTAGAAAACTCTGAGGTGTTTGAATAAAGAAAGGAAATGAAGCTTTTTACCTGTAGTTTTGGAGATTGAACACAGGGCCTCCTGCATATAAGAGGCCTACCACTATGCTACATTCCCAGTCTGAAATAAATTACCTTAGCGTACTTATTTACCACAGAGAAAGGACACTAAGGAAGAAGTGTCCTTTGGTGTCAGTTGGTTTGAGTTTAAAGTGTGGCTTCAATACTGTCTATATTTTTATTGTTAGACATGTTACTTTTTAACTGATGTCTATTTCATCATCTCTTACATTGGTGAAAATTCATTCTAAATAGTTGTTACATGCAGAGAGCACAAGCTTCGACAATCTTCAAAGTTCTGAACATTATCATGTACATTTGTATAGGTACTTAATTTGCTGCAAAATATTTATGTGTAACATTGTTGCTGTATCTGTACAAAAGGACAAAACTTGATTGTAAAATATTACTCCTATTCCCTTCCTAAAATGTAGACTTTCTAAAATTTGAAGCTCCCCAATACAATTTGGAATTAATGATCACAGGGTACTTGATAGTTTAAGATCAATTATCATGGATTTTCTGCAATCAGATTAAAAACCATAAATTAAATAAGAAGACTAAATATCTAGTCCTATGGAGCCTTCACCTTACCTTTCTCTGAGTCTGACTTTGATGCAGTCTAACCCATGAGATCACAGTCCATATGTGATTTGTATAGTTATAAAGCTAATAATTGCTATAATGCCAGTTTAGATGACATAGAAAGAAAAGATACCTTCTTATTATTTACACATAAATTCTATAGCTAATAATCAAGGTTTTATTAAAAGGACATAGATTAAGACAATCTTTGCAATAATACTTGCACATCTTCACACTGGTAAACTGGACATATCCGGTTGGTGTTATTCATTTTCTGTTACTTTTTCCTTGCTGTCCTCCTGCTGGTTTACTTTCTTCCCACTTACCACACTTCCCCTTGTCTCAATGACAGTAATGAATACTGTAAAGAGAATCCATTCTTCTCAAGACAATTCTATTAGTCATACAATTCAGAAAGCATAAAAGAGAGCTTTCTATAATTGGGGATACTTGTTATAGTTTTCAGCAAACTATATAAGTACATGCATCAGATTATTATGCATCTCCAATTTTAGTAACATTTGCTGTGGATGCCAACTCCTAACTTGTCAATGACTTTATAACAATTGCCAACACTTATCATTCCATATATTATACATTAAGAATGTATCTTGCTAAAATCATAATAGATCATTTCTTCTTCTTCTTCTAATTCTGAAAAGGTCAAGTACATTTGTATGGTGGTGATTAAAATAGAGTGACTGAAAAGAGTCAAATTCTTCATAATGAAGATTTGGTAATTGTTAAGCTTTTCAAACACTGGCCATATATATACAAGTTACCAATAGATGTCTCTGGTTTGAATTCTTCTTTCCTTTTGCAAAATTAGTTTCTTTGATATGGTAAAAGGCTGTTTGATATATCCAGTTGAAGGATACAAATTTCAAGCTGTGTGTAGGTGATACATGAATTTTTCACTCCTGCTGACAACACATTGACTAGTGTGCAATTCCTTAAATTGACTCAATCAAACTCATGCTGCTTATGCTTTTAATTGATTAAATTAAAACAACATGTAGAAACTTTTAATCATTCCATTATACAAGGGTTCCCTCACTCACATGCCCAAGCCAATTCATGTGCACTGTGACTTTTTAACATCTATTCCCACCAGATGGGACTTCAACTTATTTGGCATCAAGTAGTTACATAAATCAAAAGGCACTTCTATGGGGAATACATGTTGCAAGTGTGCATGTGGAGGTGACTAGAGATACTTGTTTGCCATTCTTTTCCTGAATATATATGTATATTATCAGTATATATTCATGTAAAATCACGTATCTATTATACACACACATCATCAACCACACATAAATATAATGTTTTAAAAAACATATATGTATACCTCTGTGTATGTGTATGTGTGTATGTGTACACACATATATACATATACATATATAATATTTTTAAATATCATGTAATTTTTAAAAATAAGGTCTATGATTGAGGTCTTAGCTCTAGACAAGACATTTGCAGAGTCTGAATTTCAGAATATATTGTGGGATTTCAGATGAGAGAGCCAGAGTAGCTGTTAATTATCATCATCTTTTTTATTGATTATTTATTGACATTTCAAATGTATCCCCCTTCCCAGTTTCCCCTCCACAGATCCCTTATCCCCTCTTCTCTCCTCCTTGTCTTTATGAGGCTGTATCCCCACCTGCCTACCCACTCCTGCCTCAGCAGCCTAGCATTCCCCTATCCTGGGTCATCAAGTCTTCATGACCAATGGTCCCCTCCCAGTGTGGCCAGATCAGGTAATCCTCTGCTACATATCCAGCTGAAGCCATGGGCATCCCCTGTATACTCTTTGGATATTGGATTAGTCCCTGGGAACTTTGGGGAGGGGGAGTCACTGGCTAGGATGTAGAGAAAGGGAACACTCCTCCATTGCTGCTGGGACTGCAAGCTGGTACAGCCACTTTGGAAATCAGTCTGGCAGTTCCTCAAAAAATTGGAAATATCATCTCCTAAGCAGGGCATATATATGGCACCCATGAACTTGCAGCAGCTGTGCATCCTGGCACTGGTTCCACAGGTACCAGGCACACTTAACACTGAGCTATAGAGGAGGGGCTGTATTTAGAAGGCTGGACTGCATACTGCTGATTCTGAGGAACATTATACCCAGTTGTGTATCCACTTGTGAGCCTACCAAACATCGAGGGTTAATTCCAAACTTAATATCATATAGAGGGATCTGACTAAACTCTGTGGGATGTTCAACAATATCAAAATTAGTAAATGTGTTAAAGATATTTCTAGGGAGTTGGGAGGGCAGGTTGGAAGGAAAATGTGGCAAATACAGGAGAGGTCATTGAGAAAGAAAGCTAAACATTAAGTGTGCTTCTGTGAAATTAAAAAAAATATTTTACCTAAAAAATTAAAAGAAGTTTACAAGATCTCCCTATAAGTCACACAATGACCTTGAAATCATTACGTCATCTACTTTGGTAACAAAGTTGTAAGACATAAGCCTCTCTGGTGCTGGGATTCTAGACACCTGCCAATATATTTCACAAGAAAATTTCCATTTTAAACTGAAAATTAACATCTGTGTATATGGGCTTCACTTATCACAGTGGGGAAATAGGTCAGGGAAAAATCAGATGAAATCATGATCCTTGAGAGTAAGTCAAGTATGCAACTAATACTCAGTTATTCCACAGTAGCTCTTGAAAACACCAAGAAAACCGGGATAAATAAAAGTAGAAAATAAGAAGGCAAAATATAATTTAAGATGAAATAATGCATCATTAGTAGATCTAAATTTGATTGGAAGTCCATTTAATGCCCCAAATTCTTGACTTCTCAAAGGCATTTTAGCATTTCTACTGTTGTTGCTGATGTTACCAGACTGCATTTTTTTTTTGCCTTAGTGAGATATTGAACATAATGGTTCCACAATCCCTGAGGAAAGACTACAAACAACATCATCCTTGTGTTTGCTGATGTCTGTCTCCTGTCAGAGAAAAACTACTGATCGAAGCTTGACATTTCTGAAATTTGTATTTTTATAACATAAAAATAAAATGCGTAGATAGAAGGTAACAATATTTTACAAATCTTAAGTCAGAAGGAAAGATGGGAACACTGGGCACAGATACTTGTTTTGAAGACAGTGGTTGCTATGACTACTTAAATCATCTCTTAAGGTGATGTCCTTTCCTTTCATGAATTTTTTAGAAGTTTAGTTGCCCTAACAACAGCACTTAAGATGAAGAGCAGAATTTAATGAATCTGTTTTTGTTTACACAGACCATCTCTCCCTTACTTTCTACATGCTCCTCCAGGCAAAAAGATTTGAAAAACATGGATCCAGGGAAATTAAAAAGGTGTCTACAATTTAGATCAAATAACAGCAAATTTTAGAACTAATGTAGTGATCTGTGTTTTTCTTGTCAGAAAGCCATTGTATTGCAGTAACAAAAAAAGTAGAATTTGTTGAAAAACACATCACATAGTGACATTATTTTCCGGAAAAATACATAAGCATAATTATTTGAATAAAATTAAAAATTCAGATTAAGTTTATTGTATAGATTTATTAAAGCAGCCCATTGTAATTGTTTAGGTCCTTGATGGTATTTAATATAATATCTGAAATTGCTATACTTAGAAAGAAAGAAAAACAATGTGTCTTAGAAACATTGTGCTGATAAATGCAATAAATCATAAATATAGATGCCATCAGAAATAAATGACAACTACTTCCATATATATTCTTTTATGTTTATTACCTGTATGCTTCACCTTATTACCTTTTTAATTTGTCATTATCCATCACTATTCATTATACTTAGTAATCAAATGAAAAAGAATACCACAGTAAAAATATAAGCAATAATTTAACAGTAAACATAATGTTATTTAGAAGTAATTCTATTGCCCTTTGGAACAATATCCATTACAATGTTGTCATGATCAAAAAACCTTGGAAAGTAGTAACTGTTACCATTGATGGTTGATTTAATATGTTACATAACTGATATAAAAACAAACTGCCAGTTGTTTAAGTTTAAATACATTGGTCTGAAATTACCAGTTACATATACTTTTTATATATAAAGTAGATTAATAAAGTGTTTATAGACTATTCACATTTCTATTTTTTCTTTTATTATTGGATATTTTCTTTACTTACATTTCAAATGTTACCACCATTCCCGATTTCCATCTGGAGTCCCCCGACCCCTTTCCATTGAGTGTCCTCCCACCCATCCACCCACTCCCTCCCATATCCCTGCTCCGGATTTCCCTACATGGGGGCATTGAGCCTCTCAGGGCCAAGGGCCTCTCTTCTCATTGATGCGCGGTAAGGCTATCCTCTGCTACATATGTGGCTGGAGCCGTGGGTTTCTCCATGTGTTCTCCTTGGTTGGTGGTTTAGTTTCTGGGAGTTCTGGGTGATCTGGTTGGTTGATATTGTTGTTCTTCCTATGGGATTGAAGACCCCTTCAGCTCCTTCAGTCCATTTTCTAACTCCTCCATTATAGACCCCTTTTTCAGTTCAATGGTTAGCTGTGACCACCTACTTCTGTATTTGTAAGGTTCTGGCAGAGCCTCTCAGGAGATAGCTATATCAGCCTCCTGTCAGCATGCACTGTTGGCATGCACAGTATTGTCTGGGTTTGGTGACTGTATATGGGATGTATCCCCAGGTAGGGCTGCCTCCAGATGACCTTTCCTTCAGTCTCTGCTCCACACTTTTTCTCTGTATTTCCTCAAGTGAATATTTTGTTCTTCCTTCTAAGAAGGTCTGAAGACTACTCTTCAGTCTTCCAAATTCTTAAGCTTCATGTGGTCAGTAGATTATATCTTGGGTATTCCAAGCATTTGGGCTAATATCTACTTATCAGTGAATTCATATCATGTGTGTTCTTTTGTGATTGGGTTACCCCACTATGATGATATTTTCTAGTTCCATCCATTTGCCTAAGAATTTCATAAAGTCATTGTTTTAAATAGTTGAATAGCACTCCATGGTGTAAATGTGCCACATTTTCTGTATCTGTTCCTTTAACAAACAATATCTGGGTTCTATGCAGCTTCTGGCTATTATGAATAAAACTGCTATGGGCATAGTAGAGTATGTGTCCTTGTTATATTTTGGAGCATCTTTTGACTATATGCCCAGGAGAGGTATAGCTGGGTCCTCAGGTAGTACTATGTCAAATTTTCTGAGGAACCTACAGACTGAGTTCCATAATGGTTGTACCAGCTTGCCATCCCACCAACAATGGAGGAGTGTTCCTCTTTCTCCGCATCCTTGCCAGCATCTGTTTTCATCTGAGTTTTTGATCTTAGTTATTCTGACTGGTATGAAGTAAAATCTCATGATTGTTTTGATTTGTATTTCCCTGATGACTAAGGATGTTGAACATTTCTTTAGGTGCTTCTCGACCATTCAATATTCTTCAGTTGAGAATTCTTTGTTTATTCTCTGAGCCTAACTTCTTGAGTTCTTTGTATATATTGGATATTAGCCTGTAGGGGATGTCATTATGAAGGTGAAGTAGGTACAAGATAGAATGAGGCCTGTCATTGGATGAGAAGGAAGGATGGGCAGGAGAAAAATTTTAGAGAGAAAGGAGAGCAGCTGAGAGAGCATAGCAGCAGATGTTAAGATTCCCCTCTGCACATATATAGGTTGTTATGATTATTAACAGATGTATGTGTACAGGGACTTGTATGTCTATATGAGAAAATTATATCTTATTTAAGTGGACAATTATATCTTATCAATTGGATCAGAGGTTATTGTGTTGTGTGTGCTCTCATGTGGTGATTTAATTGAGTTCAGGAGAGTGTCTGGTGGCTAGACACATTGGGCTACCACAGAATTGGAATGTGTATGTCTGGCATGGTGGCATCCTGCCTTGGGAACTAGATGGGGGAGATTGTTTCCAGGCTCAGAGGGTAGCCATCAGCAGTGCGATATGGGATGGAGCAAAGAGGGTGAGATGCTTTGCTGACTGAGATGAAAATATCAAACAAATATGTGAGATTAGGAAAATATCAGTAGTAAGGTTGCCTTTCTAGTGATTGGCTGTTGACCATGTTTGTACCAACTGTGTACTTCTATGAAGTAACCTCATATCCAATTAGAAAACTGCAGGCCACTCCTAGACATTCATGCTCCTATTGGCTCAGAGCCAACATCTTACCTGTCAGCTTTGCCTTCAATTTTGATCCCATTATTCTTTGTTCTATACAGTTATCTGACATCTGAGAATCCTGTAGCTCACATAGTTTAATTTGATTGTTTATGCCTCTTTGATTCTGTGATTCACTGTTAGTATTATTTGTTATTTATTCTTTTTCCATCATTATCCCTTCATTTCACTCTGTCTTCTTGTACCATCTGCTTTTGATACTATTCAATCATAGTATAAATTGAAAATCTATTTCTTCATCCTTTAACAGAATCCTTTGAAAACTGAGCAGCCTAAGGTTGCTGACTGACTGTACAAAAATTAGTGAGCATCAACTGCTAATGACTTCTAACTGCCAACAAGATGATTGTTTCTTGTCCTCTCAATTTCTTACCCAGCCCAGTCTTCAGTTTATCCTCCTCATCACCCTCACCTTTCAGACAGTTTCACATGGAATGTATTGACAAATCAGAAACAAATTTGAAAAATAGTATTGCTACATCCTCTCATCAACCAACCAATAGTTTACGTTTCTTTTCTTCCAATATCTTCTAACTTCCTTCCTCTCACATAATTCAGTCTCTCAGGAAATATCATTGCCTTTATTTGAGCTTTAAGCACTTGCTGAAAATGTTAGCTAAGAATCTATAGAAAAGACTTACTCTAAGTGATTCTTCCAATTCTTGTGGGATTTTGCAGCATAAAGAGCTAAGGGCACTGTGAAATTTGCATAATATGCAAAATATTAAAATATTAAAAAATAAGCAAAAGAAAAGGCTCACACCTGTTGTATAGATTGATTCCATTTCTACTAAGTTAATTGAGTGAAAATCATTTAAAAACTTTATTGTTTTTGAGGCAAATTGTGTCTCTTGTGAGAACATAGTTTTGGTTTAGTATTATCTCCTGGAATATAATAGACTTCTCAGGGGCAGACAACTGAAGACAATAACTACCTTTTCTCCAGCATCCAGAGTTAGGCAGTAGTTCAGTAGTAGGTGTTAGGTCCCATATGCTCCTCTCTGCTTCTTGATTGATCAATAATAGGCCCATTGTTGTATAGTTCTATAATATCTATCATAATAACTGTCATGAAGTCAAGACTGTGCTACTGTGACATAACCAGAAGATAACTGTTCACAGCCTTATCTTTAACTTATGGCTCTTACAGTCTTATATTTTTAACCTTCATAGAGAATTGTAAAGGATAAATTCTCAACTGTTACTTACTCTCAGCACCTTGAGCCATCATGTATGTTTGCATTTACTTCTTTTAATTTCATAAAAGGCATCTCAGATTAAACTGAGAGTTGCATTTGTCCATGAGTAGACATATTTTAAAAGACCTTGCTGCCATTTTGATTCTGTTAAATAACAGTACTAAGTTTGACTGTACGGTCTAGGATTTCCTCAGCCATTTTTTTAAATCATGTTTACAACTACCATGAAAAATTCCCTCTTGTGGAGTGTTCCTCACCTCCAATCAAAGAACACATGATCTCCACTGTAAACTATCATGACAAGATTGTACACAATGGGGACATCTTGCCAAGAATGTTGATATTATACATTATGTGACTAACACTTTTGTAAGATCATTAATATTGTTTCTTCCCTGCCAGCCGGTCAGGCACCTTCTGGCAGTACAAAAGTTAGTCAGTAAGGGGAAGGAGAGGTGTCAAAATAACAATATTTCTGGTCATGGCTTCTATATTTTAAGGTCAGATGGATTGATATTCCGATAAACAAAGTGTGATATACAAAGAGGTGATTTAATATAAATGGTAGAATTCTGTTATATTTCATTTGCTGGCACCTGTATCACACAGAATGGTTCCAGTGCATAGTGAATATATGCTGTTAAAATGAAGCTCTGTAACAGAAACTTAAATTAAACGTCATTCTATCTTTAGAATTAGAAAGTGTATGTTAGAGCATACTATTTTTTAATCCATTAATACCTTGCATTTGATTAAGAACAGATTAAGTATATTTTCTAGTGTGTGTCTTATGCATATTCTTTGATTACAGAGGAAAAAAGAAAGCATTTTCCCCAAGGTACTGGAAAGATGACATATTAATGGCCATATTTCTACTAATGTAGCTTTGTAAGTGAAAGTTCACTATCTATACACCATACAGGATGCCTCAACCTTATCTTGTTCCTTCAGGCATTCCAAAGACCCACTACTGTTCACTGAGCCCCTGTAAATTTTGTTTATTTGTTTTGTTAATTTGAAACAGCCAATTAGAAATAATTTATCTTGGTGGGAAAGTTTTTCTTAGTTGACTTGATAGGTAAGTATACCTGATTGGTTAGCTGTGGAAGAGTTGGTGTTAATTTTTATTGAGAAATTTGTTTATTAGCTATTAATTTGAAGTTATTAATTTAATAAATGCTTTGTTGTTTTATTTGAAATTTGAACATTTCATTGATTAGGTCTTAGAAGAGAAGACACCTCAAAATTCCAAGTAGTTTGACTGTATATGAGTACTCATAGACAAAATCATATTCACTAACGTCTGTAGGTGGGGCCATATGGAGAATTCAAGTTTCTTTAATATTTATCTATAAAACTTAAAATACACCCTTGCTCTCTGGCTCTCTCTTTGTTCTCTTCTCTTTCCTGCTCTTCCCTTCTGTTTCTGTCCCTCTTTCCCCCCTTCCCCTCATGTGCTCATGGCCGGCCTCCTTTCCTCTTCTCTCCCCTTCTCTCATTAAACCTCTCCACGAGGAAAACAACAACAACAACAACAGCAGCAGCAGCAGCAGCAGCAGCAGCAACAACAACAACGACTTTAAAATACTGCTAATTATATAACATGAATATTAGAATGACATTTTAAATGAGATTTTCCCAGGAAATCATTTTATATTATTGCCCTAACTATGGATCCATATAATATGTAGAGACATATAATCACTTGTGGTATCACAATGGACTAGCTTATAGAAATATCTAAATCTTTACAACTACAGATCTCTTGCCTGCTTTTTAATTGTTTCATAGATATGTTTTTTAAATAACATATGGAGGAGAAAGAAATCAAATGTAAGGAACACAAATATATGAAAGGAATAGAAACAATAGCTGTACAATAGTAGTCTTTGTTTTACAACATGAGTTTTAATGACATGGAAATAATATTTAAGTTTAAAAGAATCAAGGAACTTTCCACAGGAAAATGCATAATGTACAAATTCAGATCCCATTAACACACACGTTCCTACTAAGATAATAGCATAACAAATGCCTGTCATTAAAGACATGAAACATTTTTTTTGCAACTGGTATGATAAAAAAAGAATAATATGCTGATATGTTTGGAATTATATATTTTGTACATATGTGAGAGAGCGAGAGAGAGAGAATGAGAATATCTAAAAATGGTTCTGTGTTACTTGCACTTATACATGTCTTAGGTGAGAACAAGCCACGAAGTATACTGTTCTATCATTCTCTACCTTATTCCTTTAATATAACGTCTCTCACTAAATGAGGTTCCAGGCTGCTGTCAGCATGCCTCAGTGATACTTCTGTCTGGGCCTCTGTAGTGTACATCCTATCGTTTAGGTGGATATTAAGGGTTTGTTTTGAGGTACTCATATTTGTGTTCCAAGTGCTCTTATTCACCAGGCCCTCATGTATTTAATTTGCTGAGGCACATCCACAAGATGCTTACGAACTCCAAATTATTGCAAGCAACTGAGTAGTTCTATATAGTTACATTACACAAGGTGGATTTATTTACTATGAATACCAGGTAGCCCAGAAAAAAAGTCTTTAAAGTAGAAAGTGAAAGTTATTTAAATAAATCAAGTATGATTTTCTTCTTATTATCATTATGCTAAGAAGAAGCCCAGAATCTTACATTTAAAATTTGTACATAATTTTACAATTATAGCAGAATGTATAAAATGAATAGCCAAACATAAGTCAATGATTAACAACAGTCCAAGGTCCTTAATGAACAGAGCATCAAGTTTCTGACATTTTTGAAAGTCTTTTGGTCCAACAGGCACTCAAGCTGTGCTGGATGACAGGATTTAAAGCAGGAAGGGGAATTGCTGTAATAAAGCCTCATCATGGGACATACCATTAAAGTAAACATGAAGAAGCTGCCCTAGAAATTCCACATGTCCAATATGTTCACGGCACAGAAAAGGCCTGGAGTTTCTCTGGTGCATCAAAATGGGACGACTCAAACAATAGCAAATTTACAGAGCTTTTATGGGTAGTGCATATAGAATAGCAAGTAAATCACAGATTATGTGCATGGATGCTCTCTAGTATTATTTATGTCTATAATCATGTCTCAAAGATCCTATGGAACTTACATATTGCAAAGTTTGACAAGAAACAGAGTGATGTAAATATGAATCAATTCTTTTCTAGGGAGAAATCACCAAAAAAGACATGCTATGAATGACAGGCACCAAAACAACTCCCCATATTATGTCTGACTTTACCTAAGTAGCACAATTGTCTAGACAAGCTTTGACCCACTGGGCATTCTGGATATTATAGCCTGTTTTTCTTATCTATAGCAGCAATAATAAGCACGGAGTTTGAGTTTTTGAAAGAGTAAGTTGTAGCAAGTGAAAAGAATGGCATTTTGTGAAAAAAATAAATCAGTGAACTACTGAAACAAGACTAATTTAAATAAACTCATTCACCAAATGCAATCAGCATCAGTGTTTTTGTTTGCAAAATCTATTGTTATTTCTCCTTTATGTTTATTTTTTTAAAACTTTTCATCTTATCTTCTTAGGAATTTCTGAATGTGCAGGATCATGGTAAGGTTATAGAATTACTATTCTACTAACATAGGCTAAATCTACTTCTATTCAAATTTTTGAACTTGCTTCAGAATCTTAATCTCCAGAAGCCCTGAGTCAAAGTCAATATTACTGTACAATCTCTTTGTAATGTGTAGTATTTTTAATACTGGAGGAGCTGATAATTCTATTTACATCTTGATCCATAGGCACCAGGAGACAGTGTGCCACATTGGATATTACTTGAACATTTGAAATATCAAAGCCCACCTCTACAGTAACATCCTTCAATGAGACCACACCTTCAATAACAAAGCTCCACATCCCAAAGTGCCACACCCTATGGCTAAGCATTCAAACACATGATTCTATGGAGTCCATACCTATTCAATTTACCACACTTTTACACTGTGGATTGCACCTAAGACTCTGAATTAGTTAAGAATGAGGTCTTATATTTGGAAATAGGAGGAGTACATAGTAGTGACTTTTAAAGTTGGGCACCTGTGAAACTTTATCCTAAAGAAGCAGTGCTGGATAATGGTTATTATTGTCGCCGCCATAGGTTGAATCACATGATCCGTTTGTTCAAATTAGCTGAAAGTATTTAAAGAGTATGCAGATAGAATGTACATTTGGTTATGTACCCAGCAATAAGATGGCTGCCTGGATTTTAAGCAATTGTGCTTATCCTTAAGGCACAGTATTCTAGATATGGAACAAAAGAAAAATACTTCATTGAGATTCAATAAATGTGATGAAAGTGATTCTATAAAGTGAACAAATTCCATTGGTCACTCAGGAATAAATTACTCTACGAAGCCAAAAGGTACAACAGAAGTGTGACTAATTCTAGGACTTGGGCTTCCTCAAGGTTTTAAACTAGTCTCTCTTTTAGGTCTGATAGTATAAACCATGAAATTGTTACAAATAGCTTCCTGTATCAGAAGTTAAACAAACCAACAAAACTAACAATAAAAAAATCTTATGACCCCACAAAATGCTCTGGAATACTCGGAGGCATGAAAAAATACTAGAAAGACTCTACGATGACGCCTTGAAGTGTTAGCGAGAGCAGTAAAAATACTACAATCTAAATAGATCACATAGTCTCTAGAATGCAAATGCTTTCCCTGATGCAAAAGAAGACAATTTTAAGAAAAAATATAAATAGGCTTATATGATATTTTAAATTGTATTGTAATATCTCTAGGCAATAGAGGATCTACATTTTGATTTACAAATTTAGTATATGAATTCTTGAAGGACATAAATTAGTTCTTAGGAGCTTTTATCCAGGTCCCTCTTAGACTCTGTCCCTCTGCTCTTCTGTTCTTCATTTATTCTCTCATGCCTCATTCACTTAGTCCCCTGGATTTTTCTCTCCCTGCATTCTTCTCTAGCCCCTCTTCTTTGTTTTAAACCATTCTAATAAGTGAATCTCTATTCTCCTCATGTTTATACTGTTTTGCCCCAGTGAGTCTCAAATCAGTATCATCATGGTTAATAATAGTCTCTCCCTTGGGGATGTTCAGATTAACATCTTGAATATGACTCTAGAAGGTAATATTTTCTACTATGATTCTGCAGAAAAAAAGGCTTCATTGATGACAAATGCATAGCCAGTGATAGCAGGTATCAACCAACAATGATATTTGGTAGACTCACGATGGCTTCAATAAAATGTGTAATATCACTTTCTCTTTTTCATACCTGCTTATTCATTATCTAATAAATGATCATTCCTAATGACTACCCAATATTTGACTACCACCTAAATCAAGTCGCTTTCTGTTATACTATCAACAAAACCATGACTGATTTTTAGCTGAAATGCACAACCAATTAGGCACATAGTGTCTCATCCTTTGGCTTGTACTAGTCAGCTCATATAGTAATTTGAACATTATTCATTCTAAGACATATGTAAAGACCTAAGCGAACACAAGACTCAGGGGCACTTAGAGGAGTGCACCAATCTCATACTTCTATCTTTAAATGCTAGTTATCTAGCTAGTTGCAGCTTACTTATTCTCAACCAAAAAATTCCAAGTCATAATTAAGCACCCAGATCAGAGTTGGTTACCTAGCATAAACAAAACAACAAGACAACTCTTTCTGGTAGTGATTTTCCTTTAGTGACTTTTTCACAACAGAGACATTTCTCTGTTGTAGAATCTAACTTATTTCAAACAAGTTATGTGTATATGAAGAAATATGGTCACATCCAAACTAATAATACAGAAAAAATTAATTACTTATAGAATGAGGAAATTGGGAGTGGGGAGGGCAACAAAGAAGAGAAAGGGTGAGAACCTGGAGAGAATATTATATAGTACTGAAAGGGGACATTTTTCTGGTATTTCTAGAATGTAAGGGACATTACTACCTTTAATAGGCTGAGCAAATTTGTTTGTGTAGTTTGTACCTACTACTGAAATAAAAGGAGAGCTCATTTAGGGTTTCTCATAAATTTATTAGGTTATGGGACATAAGAACAATATAATATGAAGTATTAGGAATCAAATTTTTATACTCCTTTTTATATTAATCTATACAACAATATCTATATATTATGTCTATAAAATATAATCATAATTTATATATTTATGTGTCAACATTTATATACCTAATTATTATGTAACTTTCATATATAACTTATCCATCTTTGTTTCATCATTCAATCTATCTATCATCTACCCATCTACCTACCTATCACCTATCAGCCAATGATTTGATTCAAAATTGCTTAGGTGAGAGATGAAGTAAATAAGCCTATCAGATTCTTTAAGAAAGAACTTGACTAAATCCTTAGTATTAGATTAAAATTCGTATTTTTGATGTAATCATCAGGCAGATTTATTTATGTATTTATTTATTTTTGTTTGTTTATTTTTGGTAGGCTATTGGGGAAATTTGAGTTTATTCTTAGATATAGAACTTTGAAAGAACTTTATAGTCAAATCCAATTTAACATGGAGTAAATATACACTTCTTTGTCAACTGGCATGTGATTGGAAACAGTCTAGATTAACAAGGGAAGTTTGACATAAGAGATGCCACATGAGAATGTGAGGATTTAGATAGATACTGCACCTGCAAGTACACTCTTAAGACACAGGATATATCTGATAGAAAGTGTTAAATGCCATTATGTAGTTATAACTGATGGAACTCTGAAAAGAAATAATATCTGAGAATGTCTTGGGATTAAATTACCTTTATTCCCTCTATATATTCAAAGGAACTATGTTTTTTTCAACAAAAGCTTTTAACTATTTACAATATAGAAACCATCAAATAGCAGCCAAAAGAAATGTACTAAAATATCCCACTCTCAGTAAAGTAAAATCCTTAACTTTTCATAGAACGGATGCCAATTTATTCATTTATATTTTAATTAAAATTGTGAATTTAATTTTATTAAATTGTGAATAAAGATGGATATGGTGGTGCATATCTGTAATTACAGTTCCCTGGAGTCCATGGCAGGAGGAACACGAGAAGTCTTATGTACATAGCAAGAAATGAAAACCTCTGGCTATTACAAAATAAGGCTGTTAAGAACATGGTGGAGTGTGTGACCTTGTGGTATGGTGGGCCATCTTTGGGTTTATGCACAAGAGTGTCTTTAGGTAGAGCTATTTCTAATTTTCTGAGGAACTGCCCGATGGACTTACAGAGTTGTTGTACCTGTTTGCAATCCCAACAGCAATGGAGGAGTGTTACTCTTTTCCACATCCTTGCCAGTATATGTTGTCACATGACTCTTTGATCTTAGCCATTCTGATTGGTGTAAGGTTGATTTTCAGGGTCGCTTTGATTTGCATTTCCCTAATGACTAAAGACTTTGAACATTTCTGTACAGGCTTCTCAGCCATTCAATATTCTTCTATTCTGAATTCTCTATTTAGCTCTGTACCCCATTTTTAAATTGTGTTATTTGGTTTTTTTGGACATTAACTTCTTCTGGTGTCTATATATTTTATATATTAGCCCTCTATTGGATGTAGGGCTAGTGAAGAATTTTTCCGAACCTGTTGGTTGCTGATTTGTCCTATTGACAGTGTCTTTTCCGTACAGAGATTTTCAGTTTCATCAAGTCCCATTTGTCAATTTTTGACCTTAAAGCATGAACCATTGGTGTTCTGTTCAGAAAACTAACCTCTACCTCCATGCCAATGAGTTTGAAGATCTTTCGCACTTTCTCTTTTATTAAATTCAGTGTTTCTGGTTTTATTTTAGGGTACCTGCTGCACTTGGACTTTAGCTTTGTGCAAGATGATAAATATGGATCTATTTTCATTTTTCTGTATACAGACTTCCAGTTAGGCCAGCACCAATTTTGAACATACTTTCTTTTTCCCACAGTATGTTTTTGGCTTCTTTGTCAAAAAAACAAACAAACAAAAAAACAAAAAAACAAAACAAAGAAACAAAAAACAAGTGTCCATATGTTTTTAGGTTTACTTCTGGGTTTTCAATTCTATTTCATTTATCGATCTGTCTGTTTCTGTACCAATACCAAGTGTCTTTTTTTCACTATTGTTTTGTAGTACAGCTTGAGGTCAGCATTGGTGATTCTCCCAGAAGTTCTTTTATTGTTGAGAATTGTTTTGGTGTTTTTGTTTTTCCATATGAAGTTGAGTGTTCATAGCAGCCTATGGTATTTCTTATCATAGCCAGAAGCTAGAAACAACCCAATGCCCTTCAACTAAAAAATGGGTCATTACACAATGGAATACTATGCAGCTACTAAAAACAAGGACATCATGAACTTTGCAGCCAGGTGGAAGGAACTAGAAAATATCATCCCAAGTGAGGTAACTCTGAGTCAAAAGGCCATGCAAGGCATGTACTCACTGATAAGAGATATTAGTCAAAATGTACAAAATACCCAGAATGCAGCTCACAGATATGTGTAACAACCAGAAAGGCCTAAGTGAGGATGTTTCAATCCTGCTCAGAAGAATGAAGAAAATAATCATGAGAGGCAGAGTTCTGGGTGAGAGAGGGGAAGAGGAGGAGAAAAGGGGAACAGGACCAGGTATGATGGAAGAGAAGCCCAGAGGGCCATGAGAATGAATGAAAATAAGCAGTCTTGGGGGATGGAACTATCTAGAAAGTTCAAGAGACCCAGGAGATTAGAGACTCTCAGGATTCATGAGGGGTGACCTTAGGCAAAATGTCCAACAGTGGGGAGAGAGGACTGAATGAGTCTACCTCTAGTAGTAGATAGGGCCTCAAGTTGAGACTTAATATTCCTGACCCAGAATTGTTCCTGTCTTAAAGAACTGCAGAAACAAAAATCAGAAGTGTCTGAAGGAAAGGTGGTCCAGTGACCAGCCTAACTTGGGATCCATCTCATTAGGGGGAGGGTGACCAAGGCCTGACACTATTTCTGATGCTATGATGTGCTTACATGTCTGACATGTGTGATCTCTGAGAGGCATGACTAGCAGCTGACTGAGACAGAGGCATATACTTAAACACAACCACTGGACTGAAATCAAGGATCACTATGGTTGAATTATGGAAGGATTGAAGAATGTGAATGGAAGAACAACCTCATAAGATAACCAGTAGTCTCAACTACATCAGACCTCAGGGTGCTCCCAAAGACTGAGTCACCAACCATGTGCTGGTCCAAGGTCCCTAGTGCATATATAGCAGAGTCTGCATTATCTGGCCTCAGTTGGAGAAGATGAGTTTAATCCTGGAAAGACTTGAGGCCCCAGGGAAATACAAGACCAGGTGGGTGGGGAAGCACCCTCTTGTAGGCAAGGAGGAAGGGGAATGGGATGAGGAGCTGTGGAAGGAAGGACCTGGAAAAGGAGGCAATGACTGGAAAAATAAAATGATTAAAGTTAAAAAAAACAAAAACAAAATAAAGCTAACATACATAGTCTTAGATTTAGTAAAAATTGAGTACTTTGAGTTTTCTCATTAGAGAATATTGGAGAATGATAAGACTACCGTGAAAACTATACTGGACATTTCCTACCCTGAAGAATGGAAACATGGTATATAAGACATGTAACTATGTTTAGGTCGCAGATAACTAGTGCATGCTGCTATGTACTTTATTGTTTTCCATATCCCTCTTTCTGGAATAAAAATTCAATTCTCAGCAGAGATCCATATTTGATACTTGAATACATTTGTCAAAATGTCATAATATAACAATCAAATTAGCATGCTTGTAACTCATTAACAGTTTATAATTTATTAAACTTTAAATGATCCTAGTATATCGGCTTTCTTACATAAATCAAACACTCAGTTAATCTATCCTAATACAGTGTCTAACATAAATAATAGATCATAATGCTACTTTTTCATTCTCCATAAGAGGGTATTTATTGAAAGTATTTTATCCATGAGCCTGAAAGTGGTGCGGAATAACCAATGGCTTCTTTTATTCTCATGGGAACTCCATTTTCTCCTTTGGTTTGCCTTCTTTCTATCTTTCTACCATTTACTGTACAAATTAGAGTCATGTATATATTCTCTCTTATGGAGTCTAGAAACAAAATGTGAAACACAGTATACACTGGATTTCTGCTGAAGAGAAGTGTAGTAGGGTGATGGTACCCAAACTATGTGGACTTTTTGCCTCCTCAGTCTTAGCTGTGCCATAAATATCTTGTGATTCAGGAATTTCAGGTAAACTCTTATTTCTTGGATAGCTTAGGACTTGGAACACATTCTGAATACTCTATTTCCCCGATATCTTCACATTGCTTTTCCTTCCCCTGTCCTTTAATTTCCTCATTTAAAAAATAAAATGCTTTCCTTTCCAAAAATAACGATTCCCCTATATACAGGTTCCACCTTTATTCTCTTTGCGGAGTACCTTTAGAAGATCATTACCTTTCTTTTCTGTATATAGTTCCTTATTCTTTTGGGTAGTTATTCTTAATGAAGAAAGTTATTTATTTATACAAAGCTTAAACATTAATACTGAAAGTAATATTTAGTCAAACTAACATTTTCACATGTTGCCTGTGCTATTCAGTTGTAAAATTTCATTGAAAGATTAAGATAGTGTTCTTTATCAAAGGATTTCCAACTGAAAACGAAGAAAATGTACCTTAAACAGAGTGCCAGACTTTCCATTCTTCATATTTCTGCCATGTAACAGGTGTTGTAGCAAGCAGATGTTTCATATCTGCTAGAAATGGTAATGTTTAATAAACATTCCTTGAGACAAAATAATATCATGCAAGTCGGATATAAATCTTTAAGCTCTGAGAATTTGATGTTTCCTTTTCCTAACATAAATCCTATAACCTGCTAAATATAGAAATATGGATTTCTAGAACTTGGTTGTAAATGTAAGAAAATCCTGACGTATATACAATGTTTCACTGTCCATATGGAAAATACAAAACTGTTATTTAAGAATTAAATGAGAGATATCTGCGTTGCATAAAGGCACTTGTGGTAAAATATTTTATTGCAGCTTGGAAGGCAGACCACGTTTATAGCAGATGTGCAAACTGCAAAGAAGTGACAAAAGGAAGGAGATAGAGTACCCGACTCTTCTGCACTGGATTTCCTAGGGTATCTCGATGAAACACAATCTCAATATGGTCAGTTTTCAGAAGCAGGAATGGGTTATCATTTTAAGTAATCTGTATTAAGTGTGCAAAGTAATGGATTCTATATGCCCTATCCATTCTTGAGTAGGATTTGCTTTGAACATTCCCTCACTTTTCTCTATACCCTGTTTCTCATTTTGATTGCTAATAGTTCCCCTTTTGCTTTCATGCTCATTCTCCCTACTCCGATTAGGGACATGAGAAAATATGTGATCCATTGGATGGAGTATCTCAATTATCACAATGCTTTCAATTGCCAGCATCACATACTGTATTTTAATTATGTCTCAATAAAAGACCACAGTGTCTACCATCTTTTATTCATTCGTATATGTAGGTGTTGATGAATACATATCATCATCATCATCATCATCATCATCATCATCATCATCATCATCATCATCATCATCATCATCATCATTCAGGCCAGTATGTATAAACCGTGGCACTGTAAACATGGGTTTATGAGTGTCTTTACAGAAGGTGGCCTTCAGTTCTTTTAGCGCACATCCAGAACTATAGAGCAGGCTTGGTAGTATAGTAGTTCTAATTTCAATTTTTGAGTGGCCACTTCCTTGCAAAGTGAAGGCATTAACTTAGATTCTTCTCAGTAGCTAATAGTGGATTCAGTCACCCTCTTAATCTTTTTTTCTTTTTTGCTGACAACCTTTCTGACCCTGGTGAAATGGACTTTGTGAAGTTTTGTATGCACTTATCATTTAACGTAAGAAACTGGCATCTATTTCATGAGTCAATGTGTCAAATACGTTTGCTTGAGTCTATTAGCTATTTGTTTATTTTCACTTAATTTTTTCTATTCACATCTTCATGTACATATTAATTGACTTGATTATTCTCCCTTTACATGTTTTATAATAGTTACTAGTATATTCTGGATCTCAATCTTCTGTTGGATGGAGATTCGACCAACCACCAGTCAGAATGGCTAACACCAAAAACTCAGATGACAGTAGATGATGGTGAGGATGTGAAGAAAGAGGAACACTACTCCATTGTTGGTGAGATTGCAAGCTGGTACAATCACTTTGGAAATCAGTCTGGCAGTTCTTCAGAAAATTGGACCCAGTACTACCTAAGGACCCAGCTATATCACTCCTGTACTTAAACCCAAAAGATGTTCCAACATATAACAAGGACACATGCTCCACTATGTTCATAGCAGCTCTATTTATAATAGCCAGAAGCTGGGAAGAACCCAGATGACCTTCAACAGAGGAATGGATACAGAAAATGTGGTACATTTTCACAATGGAGTACTATTCAGCTAGTAAAAACAATGACTACATAAAATTCTTAGGCAAATGGCTGGAACTAGAAAATATACATGAGTGAGTTAACCCAGTCACAAAAGAATACTCACGGTATGCACCTATTGATAAATGGTTATTAACCAAAAAGCTTGAGATGCCTAAGAAAATATTCACAGATAATATGAAGCTCAAGAAGAAGGAAGACCAAAATGTGGATGCTTCATTTCTTCTTAGAAGGGAGAATAAAATACTCACGAGAGGAAATACAGGGCCAAAGAGTAGATCAGAGACTGAAGAAAAGGTCATCCAGAGACTGCCCCACCTGGGGATCCATCCCATATGCAGCCACCAAACCCAGCCACTATTGCTGATGCCAAGAAGCGCTTGCTGTCAGGAGCCAGATATGGATATCTTCTGAGAGGCTCCGCCAAGAGTCCTACTGATATAGATGAATATGCTTACAGCTAACCATTGGACTGAACAGGGGGACCCCCCTGAGGAGTTAGAGAAAAGCCTGAAGGAGCTGAAGTTTGCAACACCATAGGAAGAACAACAATATCAACCAATCAGACCCCAACGGAGGTTCCAGGGACCTAACCACTGACCAATGAATACACATGGAGAGACCCATGACTCCAGTCACATATGTAGCAGAGGATGCATTGTTCAGCATCAATAGGAGGAAAAACTCTTGGTCCTGTGAAGGCTCATTTCCCCAGCGTAAGGGAATGCCAGGGCATTGAGGTAGGAGTGAGTGGGTGGGAATGGGAACATCTTCATAGAAGCAGGGGGAAGGGTTGGGGATGGGAGAGGGGAAACGGGGTAACATTTAAAATGTAAATACACAAAATATCCAAGAAAAAATAAAATTAAAAAGGGAAAAACGAAATATATACATAAATACTGACCCATGGAAATGAAATTGGTAGCAGTCCAATTGATAGGACTCCAATTAAATTTGCAAAAAAAAAAAATAAGTAAATGACAATAACAAAATGACACAAGGAAAATCACCTTGGACCATCAGAGACCATTCCTGTGTGAAACTGGATAGAACCTTTGGCTGTAATTTTATTTGGATAAAAAGTAGTGGGATAATAATTTGCAGCATCCATAGAAAACATTGTTGATACTCATTTTAACTCAGAGGAGAGAGTGACTAAGATAAATGGACTCAATGAGGAGTTTAGTTATTTCCTTTTCCAAATTCATTTGAAAGGGGCTTTTTCTTTTTGTTTACTGTGTGTTTTTCTGATTTCTTTTTTCGTTATTTATTTGTATGTGTTTTGGGAAACAGATAACGTGGCTTTCTAAATTCATAGATTTCCAAAGTGAAAGTAGCCGCAGCTCCCCATTGGTGATCTAAACACTAGCTAGCATTTATCATTTTCACAGAAAGATTTCTTTAACCAGTGAAACTGACACGTTTCCTTTAATGGCAAGACTGAATGGAAACCATGAGATAAATAAGCTCTATGAGCAGGAAAAATAAATGAATAAAAAATTTAGTGTTTAGCATAAACTGTGTTGATGTTTATGACTTAAGAAATTATTTGATTTTTATATCTTATTTTCTAAAAATGTAAATTGAACTTCTCTCCACCTGAGTGGAGGTATAAACATCTGACTGTGGTATTTCCCCAAAAGAATTAATATGTGTATCTTCTGAGCTAAGAATATTAATATTTAGTGAACAATTTTATGTTTCTTTTCCCCTTTTCAGAGTTCTAGGATTTGAACTTTCTAACCATTTGAACCTGAGTGAAGAAACATAGACTGGGTTATTTGCTGCCCTAAAATGGATAGAAAACCAAGTAAGAAAATAATTGGGGTCATAAATGCTGTTAATGTTATTGTTGTTATTGATTGTTACTAAAGCATAACTAGATATTCTGGTGGTTTTATACAATATCTTATACCTCTTGATATTATTTTGTTTGTTAATAATGTAATGTAAATTAATTACTTTCATTTTCAACAATATTTATGAACTGCCACAATAATTCTTTTTCTTTGTTTAGAAGATTGTGCATCAACCTTATTACACAGGATTACTGTTAAATATCAAATTCAGAGAGACATGTTAATCCCAAGATAATCCATATATTTTTATAAAGGAGGCTGTTTGTGACATGTTGCCAAAACAAATGCTTTGAAGTAAGCTTATAGTCATAAAATCTTGTCTTAGAAGAAGACAGTAAATCTCTAAGATCCATCATGGTGAACCATGAATAGAAAGATAATAATGGAAGATATCCGCAAACACATAAAACAAGAACTTATGCCATCTACTGCCAACGAGCATAAATACCACAGTCCATATCATTAAAAACTTATTAGTTTATGTCTGCTTTAAGAATTCCATACACACACATACTCACACTCACACACTCACACACACACAAACACACAGACACACACACACACACACACACACGAAAGTGTGCATTACCTCACTCCAACAACATTCACCCCTCACATATTTTCTCTGTAGCCTACTCCCAGATATGTTCCATGGTATTATTAAATGTTTGTACAAAATTATTTCCTGCCTTTTATTATATGATTATTATGGTAGCTTCATTTCATATTTTCTTTTGATAGCATTATCAAATTTCTCTTTTATTTACCATTCTTTAAAATGCAGTCACTGTATTCATTCCCAAATTTTGATGTTTCTTCCTTAAAGCACTTAATAACAAAAGATGTCTACAATTAGAAATGTACAGACATTCAAATATAATCTTTCATTTAAAATATCATAATTTATTATTGTACAATATAATTATACAATTATTGCATGCTGTTTCCTGAATATCACCATTTGGTATAGCTTCAGTATGTCCACGCTAAATATATAATTTGCTTTTAGTGTGTTTTCTTCATGATTTTCCTGTCTTGGGAAACACAGTCCATATCACTCTCCCTCCCCACTGGTATTTTACCCTGTCGATGTGGGACATATCTTATTTTGTCTTTTCCACAGTCACTTGTATCTAAGAGATCATTGTGTTCTTGTAGTCTCCCTCATGTAAATAATCACCATACTTCTTTGTATCCCCATTGCTACTCTTTTATCCCATGCTTTTGTTATTTATAATGCGGTTTTCTGAACAGCTGCCTTACCACTCTTTACTCTTGCCATGTAGATCAAGTTCCAGATTTTAGTCCATATAATCACACTAATGTAAAAATTGGCACAAATTTGTCTGCTTGAAATTCTTCAAAGGCTCCTTTCTCACATGACTAAAGCAATTCCTTTACTATATTTATTTTTTAAATGTCATCTTTAATTCACGTCAAAATTCATCTGTTCACATTTTCCCTAATTAACTGGTACTCTAGCTATGCTATATATCTATTTCCATAAATATGTATTCATAGTGTGGACATTTCCATATTCCCAGTATTACATGTACCCCTCTTTTGCATTTAGCTAATTAGTTTTGCTTTTCCCCCCAAAAGACTTTTCAGTATTCAATTAACAAATTGGTTTCTTTTTCCTATTTTTCTCCATGATGCTGTTTTGACTGTTTCTTACCTCTCTTATTCTCCATGTAATCATAATTTTTACTCTTTCTCCCTGGATGTTCTGAGGTCTGTGCCTTCAGATTCTATTCTATTCAATCTCTGATTTCTAAGGTGCCCAATGACTGATTGTAGAATAGATTTTAAAATAAATTAATTAGGATTCCTTGACAAGACATTCATGGTATTCAAATTTATTTAAAAAAAAACCAAAAAATTCATAGTTGAGTCAATTAACAAATATAGGTATTCACTGATTGTTAAATTTCTTTGAGCAAAATCACCTAAAATTTTCAGATGGAAATAATGTAAATGCCAGGACTCCATTAAAATTAAATATTCTGTTGTATTATTTTTTCTCTTTTAAAGTTAAACTTGATAAATTAGTCCCATTCATATGCTCTCATGTATCATTTATTATGATTTTGTAGCAAGATTCCAATGAGGGCATTTCTCCAGGAAACACTCATCTACAATGTCACTCTTCTTCAGTCATGACATTTTAAACAAATAAATATAATCAAGCATTTATGTTGGACTAGCTAGAAAAGCTCTTTACTAATTTTCATTTCATAGATTTGAGGCATATACAGCAGATCTCAATTTACCTGCACCCCCTCTTCATACCAAAAACCTCTACTTCCGTGTAAGGGATGTTATAGGTTTTTAAACTGACTTTTATTAATATATTTGTAGATCACTAACAATGATCTCCCGTTTTTATTTAAAAACAGTTAACATTTCACCTCCATGCAGATTTCTTTAAGAATAGAGAAGTGGTTTTATCCATTCATTCATCCATCTGTCTATGTATGCATGTAAAGAACAGATGGAAAATTCAATGCTTCATGCTCTTTTGTTTGAGAAAGGCCCTGGACAGTTGATGGATCTGAAAAATTCATTTATAGACAGTTCTAAACAACTCCCTATCCGCGTCTTGAAAGCCAGTTAACAAAAACAAATGATGGCAAGCAAGGGTTAAGCTTTCCATTTCTCGTCTCTCTTTCTGGAAAAAGCTGAAAATAATAAGAGCTCATTATTTGTAAGTATTAGAATTGATATAATAGGTTTTGTACAGGACATGGGAGCCATTCTTTTTGCAGTATGTTTCTTTCTTTTCCTTGAGCCACAGATGTTAGCTGTTTCCACATCAAAATAATGATGTTAGTCATTTGTTTCTTGGAAAAGCATTTTTAAAAAGCTTTTGAGCAGATGAGATGGAGAGATGTTTTCTTCAGAGGAAATGAAACGCATCAGGTTTGCAGTATATTACTAAGAGCAGGAATTCTTTAGCAGTGGTTTCCAGACAGATGATTTAAGTGCCTGCTAGGAAATTGGCAGAAACTCAAAACCACAAACTTATCCATGAGAAGTAGGGTATCAGTCTTATTAGCATTTTACTAATTAATGCATCAACCAAGTGTTAGATTTGCCAATTTCTTATCATTTTATGTTTTGGTATTCCCATTGATCTTTGGTGTTTTTAATTGTCTTTTTGTTCCTCAGTCATTATGAAAAAATACATAAGATAACTGATGTTCAGTCATCTGAGGTAAGTCCTTATAGCTATGTTTCCTTCACAATACATGCTTCCATATTACATGTTTTTCTTATCATTCAGAGAAGAAAATTCCCTTCATGTTGTTCTTATTTGCTTTGTGAATTACTGATTATGCTCAAACATTCTCCAAACTTCTGCCTTTGTCTTACTGCTTGCAAGCCTAATTCTATTGCGGAAACAGAATGAACAGTAATTATTATCATTTTAAACTTTCTTTAAAAATGGGTCCTCAAATGCCCAGTTTGGAATCTCATTCCAGTGTGCTGATAAGGCAGCTACATGAAGTGTATACAGCATCAATTTATATTCATCCTGTTTTTCACCACACTGCTTGTTTCTTTCCTTTCATACATATATATACAATCAACAATTATGCTTACAAAAGCATAAGCAAAACAATCGTATTTACTTGTCTTTCATAATCTTTATCACCATTGCAAAATATTTCAATTTTAAATAATTATCACACGACAACATATTTTTATTTGTTTAAACACTAATTACTAATTGATACTAAGTACTACTTTGAGCATGTTATTGTTTTATTCAGCCTTACATATTTCAGTGAGTTCTTTCATTTTACTTGATTTTCATCTGTGATTTTTCCTTTCTTTTGGCTACCTTTGGCATACCTGACCATTCATTTTGTTATGTTTTTTACCTAGCTGAAACATTTAACTTTATTTTGAGAAACACTTGGGAAAAAGAAATATTGAATTCTAGTTACTAGTCATTTTCATTGTATACCAATGCCATCTGCCTTGTATGATGCATATTTTGAAATCAGTATCTTGATTTCTTGTCATTCATTTAAAGGTACTTCATTCACAATTTTTCCTTTTACATATAGTCTTTAATGACCTTGCTGTGAGTTACCAAGCTATAGTATCTTTTGCATTTGTTTGATTTGGGAAAAAAGAAAAAAAAAACCTGAAGTTTTCGAAGAGGTATTATGTGTACGTATCGATGCTTGCATGTGTGTATGCAAACCATCTGTACGTCTGATTCACATTGTGGCCAGAAGGGGCTGGTGGAGGCCCTTGTACTCCTGTTATAGATAGTTTGCTGTGGGATGCCTGACTTGCATGCTGGAAACAGAATCCCAATCCTCTGTAAGAGTAATATATGCTTATCCTCTAGGACCTCTCTGTAGCTCTGAGTTGAGAATGGGGAAGTACAAGTCAAATAAATGCTATCCTCCCCAACTCGTCTTTTGAGCATGGTGTTTCATTATAGTAATAAAAACTCTAAGACAGTTAGTAAAAACTATGTTTGTTGTAAAATGTTAGGTGCATGGACCATTATTACTCGTTATTTTAGAACTTATTCTGAAACTTGATAAGCTAAGTTCAATATCAGGAAAATATACCATATAAATGCCTAGTTTATTGTTGGTATAAGCATCTACTCTATTAATCTCTTGTTCCAGAAATAAAATGTACTATACAGATGCACTATGCAGATGTACTGCACAGATGAACTATGCTAATGCCCTACATAGATGTATTACACAGAATGTAACATTTCCTCTGAAACGAAAAGCATGGTTTGAAGTCCTACTTGCCAAAGTGAGAGAGCTTGGGGATCTGATCATTAAAAGTCTATGCTTGGGACAATTGCAATAGTTAAAAATCCTTTAATGTGCTTGGATCTGAATTGTCAGAATGTAAATTGGGATCCTGGGAGGGAGCATCTTTTATCTAAAAAGTTAATTAAATACCAGTTTTTCAAAAGGGCACTATAGCAATGGAGTTGTAAGCTTTTACTGCTTTAATTACCTAGCAGTGTTACTGTGTTTTTTGTTGTTGTTCCTGTTTGCTGTTTCTTTTTTTCCCATACATTACAATGATGACAAGTGCTAATGGTGATCAGATAAGATCAGTAGTTTTAGATTTTTTTTGGCTTATTAGATTCTATCTTATTATAAAATTCTTCTGAATAAGGGGCCATACAATGAGATCAGTGGCTATGTTCATAATTGTCATTTCTTCCTTACTTTTTATGTCTGAGACTAGTAAACTACATTAGTGGAACCAACTGTTATATTTTTCTTTCATTGATATAAAATATTATATACACATGAATAAACATGATTAGAGTATACAGTTAAGTATGAAAATATAATTATACATTTTACGAAGTACTGCATACTTTTTCATATTTATTTCACTTAAACTTCTGGTAGTCATTATTCACATTTGGGAGATAATGATTTTCACTGGTAGTGTACTTCTGGAAAAATCTATTTTTACAATTTTAAAAGTGACTCTAAATAATGTGGGATATTCAACCCATTAAAATGTACTCACAGACTATAAAAATTAGTTTTTGCTGCTATGCTTTTAACTTAGGTAGTGTACAAGTTCTTTTAATTAAGTAGAGCACAAGTTCTTTTAATTTCAACGAACTGAGCCATTCGTTTAGGAAGCTACATTGGGAGAATGATGTCAGTAGCAATGTTGTAGAGCAAATGCTTTCTAGCAATGTTGCCCCAGTCCTCAAAGTATTGAAGTATTAATTCTGACAATGATTCCTAGACAAAAGTATCTTTGTGGAATTCCATTTGAGATATACCATATCACTATTTGGAAAAAATGGAGGAAAGATGCATGGGTGATGCAAAGAGAGCTTCACCACATCTTTTTTGAGTTCAGAGCCACAAGACACTCTTGGTTTAGAGATTCTCCAGGAAGGATGTCGTGCAGTATGTGATTGTCCAGATTATTCAAAGCAGGATGCTGCTCAAGAATCTTGCTTAAGTTTTCTGTACCCAGGGATACAAGAAATTATCATCACTGAGTGATAGGAGAAATACATGGGAATAGAGCATATGAGAGAATTGGCATAGGGTAGCTCTACAGAGTGATATTTTAAAAAACCCAAGTCAAGGTTTTATGAAATAGTGTGAATGGATGAATAGTGTGAATAGTGTGACTAGTAATTAGAAACAATTAATAGCACAGCCAGTTTAGAACTATGACTTTGAAATGAGCAAAATAAGTGGGCCATGCATGAAGTGGTTTGAGATAGATCTCATAAAGCATTTATAGTAATGAAAATATGTGATGAAAAAGTTATTTCCTTGTATATATGTATATATATTATAAATTATATATACACAAATTAAATTATATACGTATGTATAAATTTGTCATTCTAGAATAGATAAATGGATCCTGAAAAAGTTTTATTAACAAAGACGTCCACCTGAACACTAAAGAGTTTCCCTGTAGCAAAACAAAGGGTAACTTTTCCTCTTTTTGAAAACTTATTATATCTGGTGTTAAATATTCAAGTAAAAATTATAAATAAGAAAACCTAAGGAAATTTGACTCTTAAGAATATTTTCATCTCCTGGTTGAGTTTTTGAAGCCAGTCATTATGAAATTTAGTTAAATTTTCTTGGGAAGAAAAATAATTTATTGGGTGATTCAATGAGGTATACCATGCCTAAGAAATAATAGAAAATAATTTTCTTATAAGAACAAATCTTTCTTATTCTAAGAGAGCCATGATTTCTCATTTAAAGGAAACAAAACAAAACTGTATTTAAAATAAATTAGACCCGGTGCAAATAAACTGAAAGATATGAACTGTCAAACAGAATTGGAGAAAGTGTATCATCCAGTTTCTGCTAATATCTGCATTTGTGCATAGTATCTCTCAGTCATTTAGGAACCATTGATATCAGAAGCAGTCATTTGACTAGGCTTCAAACTAAAACATAAGTTTGAGCCAACTTGCCTTTTTCCTTCCATCACTTTCATAGATAGACCATGATGATTGAAAGTCAGGTGGAAATATTACTCAGTTGGTAAAGCACCCTTAATTAGATAGCAAATTTGAGATCTCCTTTCTGTGTAAGAAAACTCTTCTCACTTTCAGCTTCCCTTAGTTGAGTGAAGGTTATGTCTAAGATTTAGGCCTTGTGGCTTTTAACCCATCTACTTCTATAAGTATATTGTTCTTGTTTAGCTCATGTTTAAGTAGTTATGTTCATGAAGATCTATAGATATATATTTTGAGAGGACTGGGAGGCATAGCCTCGCAACACCCAATTCTCTGTCTCTTTTTGCCCTCACTTATGAATAAATCCTTGATCCTTAGGAGTGGGAGTGGTTTAGTAGATATATCCACTGGAACTGGGCTCCATACCTGTAGAGGAATTTGAATACAGCAATATAGCTGCTCTAACAAGGGGTCACATTTAAAGGTCATCTAGGTCTGTGTGATCCTGCTGGAATGATAGACCTTTAGTCCAATCCTTCTGGAAGAAATAAGAAACACCATTGCACACACCTTTAATCCCAAAGCATGAAGGTTAAATTGGTTTGTAGAAGCCAGGATTGAAAGTGATGTCTCACTGAGGGACAGATAAAGTGGCAAATCCAAGAAAGATTCGACAGAATGAGTCAGGGATGACACTGCGAGCTCTCATAAGAACAGCACATGAACGAAAGTCTGAAGACGCTTGCAGGGTATTTGGCATAATTTTAACGCCTCTCTGGATGTTTTAACCTTGAGTACTGAGATTATGAACTTAAAGAATGCTGCTCCACTGAGCTTTGAAGCTGCAGATATTGCTGATAAAATTACTTGTGGCCCGAGGTTAGAATTTCCATCTTGGTCAAACTTCAAGAATGGCATACATAGCTTGATCATGCTAGCCCTTCTTGTCCTGAGAATGCTTTTCTTTTGTGATAAATTTTACCTTTAACAACATCAATGCATTGGCAGCCAAAATACCTGGCTTGAAACTAAAAAAAATGGATCCCCCTACAGAGTTATTAATTTGACTGGCTGGCAGCCAAGAACAGGTAAGATTCTGTAGGTAAGAGACTTGCCAACCTAAGATAGAATAGCATTGCTTTTGATAATGTATATTCCATGACAGGTAAGGAAGTAATTCTTGTCAGAATGATGAAAGACAGGTGCAGTCTTGTTTATGAAGTAAAACAAAAACTCATGTGACAGAAAATGCTAGCGAGGATGTGGAGAAAGGGGAACACTCCTCCATTGTTCGTGGGATTGCAGACTTGGTACAACCATTCTGGAAATCAGTATGAAGGTTCCTCAGAAAATTGGACATTGAACTACCTGAGGACCCAGCTATACCTCTCTTGGGCATATACCCAAAAGATGCCCCAACATATAAAAAAGAAACGTGCTCCACTATGTTCATCGCAGCCTTATTTATAATAGCCAGAAGCTGGAAAGAACCCAGATGCCCTTAAACAGAAGAATGGATACAGAAAATGTGGTACATCTACACAATGGAATATTACTCAGCTATCAAAAAAAAAACAATGACTTTATGAAATTCATAGGCAAATGGATGGAACTGGAAAATATCATCCTGAGTGAGGTAACCCAATCACAGAAAAACACACATGGTATGCACTCATTGATAAGTGGCTACTATGCCAAATGCTTGAATTACCCTAGATGCACAGAACAAATGAAACTCAAGAAGGATGACCAAAATGAGAATGCTTCACTCCTTCTTTAAAAGGGGAACAAGAATACCCTTGGGAGGGAATAGGGAGGCAAAGTTTAGAACAGAGGCAGAAAGAACACCCATTCAGAGCCTTCCCCACATGTGGCCCATACATATACAGCCACTCAATTAGACAAGATGGATGAAGCAAAGAAGTGCAGGCCAACAGGAACCGGATGTAGATCTCTCCTGAGAGACACAGACAGAATACAGCAAATACATAGGCGAATGCCAGCAGCAAACCACTGAACTGAGAACGGGACCCCCGTTGAAGGAATCAGAGAAAGGACTGAAAGAGCTTGAAGGGGTTCGAGACCCTATATGAACAACAATGCCAAGCAACCAGAGCTTCCAGGGACTAAGCCACTACCCAAAGACTATACATGGACTGACCCTGGACTCCAACCTCATAGGGAGCAATGAATAGCCTAGTAAGAGCACCAGTGGAAGGGGAAGCCCTTGATCCTGCTAAGACTGAACTCCCAGTGAACGTGATTGTTGAGGGGAGGGCGGCAAGGTGGGGAGGATGGGGAGGGGAACACCCATAAAAAGAAGGGAAGGGGGAGGAGTTAGGGGGATGTTGGCCTGGAAACCGGGAAAGGGAATAACAATCGAAATGTAAATAAGAAATACTCAAGTTAATAAAAAAATAAAAGAACATTTACATTTGAGTTAATGAAGCTTGGAGCAGGCTTAGCTGAGACATGTGTGCAATCCTTTAGTCTTGGTCATCCTGATTAGCCCCTAGAAAGGTGTTTACATGATTTTGTTTATTGCCTTGCTTGTTCCTTCACTCAGAAATGATGTTATTATTTTGCATGTACTTACAATGGTATAAAAGCAGACTGGAAAAAATAACCCCCCTTTCAGCCTCAGAAATGGCTGGGATCACACTACAAAAAAAAAAAAAAAAAAGAGTGGAGATGAAAAGAGATGCTACTTAAGAGCATCTCAGAGAGAGAACAGGGATTTGATTCTGCTCAGTTAGTGCAGTTCCTAAAGTGCAGTTTAGTGCTGTTGAGTTGGTTTGTGAGTTCTCTTCAGTTCATACAGCTCATGCAGTGCAGGTGTGCAAAGCCAGTTGGAGGCAGAGTAAGGAACTAGAAAATTAGAATGAATAGCTAAAGTGAGTTAGAGGCCAAGCACAGCAATTCAATGAGAAGCTGAGAGAAGCTAGATTGAGTCAGTTAACTTGTGAGGAGCTTCAGCCAGAACAGCTGAGCTGCACCGCCCAGCCAGAGTTCAGAAAGAGCTAGGAAGAGCAAGTTTATTCACTAGCAAGTCTCAGGGGCTGAAACCTTCTGTGCCCAGGTTAGCAGATGGAGGCAGACAGCTGAAGCCTTCAAGGTCTGGACTTGCAGATTAGGTTGTATGGAAGCTAGAAATTTTCAGGCCTGCACCTAGAGATAGGTAGAGCGGAATATGAAATGCTCTGGCTCGGTCCAAGATGTGTATTTTTAAAGCTTGGGTACAGCTCTCATCTAATCCCTTCCTCTGAGGAAATAAAAGCCACATTTACATTTACACACACCTCTGCATTTTGATTAATTGTATTTGTCTGAAATGTTCTATGTCATTTGCAAAAATAAGTTTTCTCAATGAGGGATGAGAAGTATACTTACCTTTGAGTGTCATGACACATGTTTAAAATGTTGAGAGTAATTGTCTGGTTTGGAAAGGAGTAGTTCTAAGTATTTGGCTGGGTTTCTAATATCAGGCATGATTTCCTTTTTGTTTGGAGGATCTCAGGTTAACTTAAAGAGCTGCTGGTTACCTCACAGTATGCATGCCACACTACTGTACCCTTGGGGTAATTGGTTCATACTCCTCTTTGTTGTGGCTCAGAGGCACTACAGCTGAGTAGAATCATTGGGTGCTTCCCTCTTTGGGAAGCTTGCATGGCAACTTCTGAGACTGTAAAAGCTACTCCCTATGAAGAAGGCATTTGAGTCAGTTTCAACTAAAGGAACTCTGGGCCCTTTGTATGAAGTACATGGTATCGTTATCAATAGGGGCTTACCCTCTGCCTCTAGGGAACAACAAAGAACGATAGCAGTAGCCTGTATGATTTGGGATTCACCAACAGTCCTCATGAGCAACTCAAAAAGGGGCTTCTGATGCCTGACGTTCAGGGTTTTGTTGTGTTCTTTATAAGTTGCAAGAAGCATTTTCAATGCAAATGAAAAGCATATTTAATGCATATAAATTTGTTTATATGCTTAATAAACTATATATATATATATAATATTGTAGGAAATTTCTTAGTAGGGTTCCATATAACTTTTCCAAAGTGTCTTTAATGTTACTTATCCCATCTTTTATTCCTACCTTTACCCTGCCCTTCCATCCCCCACCTGCTTAAACCTGTCTGTTCCAATATTGTGTTTTACTCCTAATAATTCTAGGCATTCCACAAAGAAAGCATCGATTTGAAATCCAATGATATATATTTACTCACAGTAAATGTGTAAACTGTGGCATACTCCTGTACTTTTCCTAACCACTTTACTTATTATCTCAAAACTGAGGCATAAAGGAATTGTGTCTATACAAATTGATTATTTTGATGTTTTAGACATTGCATCATAGCATTGTATAAGTCTGGCATGAAGATTACTTATAAATGTTTGTACTTAAAATCATTAAAAAGACACCAGATACCACATGCTTGATGACTCACATTTATCACTTAGCAACACTGTAGAGATTTTATATTATATGTGAGTAATTCAGCCAAATCAAGCACTTGAGTTTCATTAAGACAGAACCAAAAGCATTTAATTCTGTGCTCATATATTTGTTTTGGTCTCCTATTTAACATTTGAAGGAAGACTTTTAATTTTCACATGACTAATATATTCTATATATACAGATATACTATTTACAAATAATATACGTATGAGCATTTGCCATGCAATGTCAAGCAAAAATATTGAACAGTGACAATGGGACATTTACAACAATTGGCAAAGGAGAAAACAGAAAGTAACTACTTCAAGGCAAAGAGCTGCAATGGGATGGAAGTATGGGAGCAATCAGGAATTGGTTGCAGGGAATGACTGGTGTGGTATTATTAGAAGAATGTTAGTATATAGAGACAGCTTGAATTGTATAGAAAGTTTTTGTTATAGCCAATAGTAACATTTATAATACTCTTTTTTCATTTCTGGAGGCTCTACTAGATGTCATCTCAATGTTTTGTTCTGCTATTCCTTAATAATACAGCTTCATTTACTCCTTGTTTGTTCAGATTTATTGTATTTCCGGATTCTATAATGCAATTATTTTTGTCACCTTGATGTCATAAAAGAGTTGTGAAGGAATGCTGTAAAGTGTAAAACAATGAGCTGAACAGTGAGAGGATGTGGTAGTGTGTCACATGACATATTTGAGCCAGTAATACCAGCCCTGTGAGGATCCTGCTTTGCATGTGTCATGTTAATAATTTTTCCTTAGCTAAAAATCATTGATATAATGAATGAATACATTTATTTACGAATCCATTGACTATAAAGCTAATGCTAATTTCTGTTGCAATTATTTGTTAATAATTATAAGGCATTTCTCATTAATTTTGATTTTTTATTGGATATATTTATTTACATTTCAAAGTTATTCCCTTTCCCGATTTCCTGTCCATAAGCCCCCTATTCCCTCCCTATCCCTCATAAGGGTGTTTCCCACCATACATTCCCCTTCTTACCACCAGCCCCCGACATTCCCCTGCACTGGGAATCCAACCTTGAAAGGACCAAGGGCTTCCCCTTTCACTGGTGCCCCAACAAGGCTATTCTCTGCTATGTATGCAGTTGGAGCCCTGGGTCAGTCCACGTATAGTCTTTGGATAGTGGCTTAGTCCCTGGAAGCTCTGGTTGGTTGGCATTGTTGCTATTGTGGGGTTGCAAGCCTCTTTGGCTCTTTCAATCCTTCCTCTCATTCCGCAAAATGGGTCCTGTTCTCAGTTCAGTGGTTGGCTGCTAGCATTTACCTCTGAATTTGGCATGCTCTGGTTGTATCTCTCAGGAGAGATCTATATCCAGTCCTTTTCAGCATGCACTTCTTAGCTTCATCAATCTTAAGTAGTTTTGAGGGGTGTATATTTATGGGACACATGTGGGACAGGCTCTGAATGGCCGTTTCTTCAGTCTCTGCTCTAAACTTTGCTTCCATATTCCCTTCTACGGATATTTTTGTGTTTCAATTTGTATCACAATACTATACCCCAGTCTTCCGAGTCCCCCCCCATTACACAGACCCCACTCCTATTACTTCTCCCCTTCTCCTATGAAAAGGGGGAGACACCCTAGGTATCAATTCTCTATGGCAGGTCAAGGCCCAGCAGGACTGGGTTGTGACTCCTCTCCCACTACACCAGACAACGCAGCCCAGTTAGGTGAATGGGATCCAAAAGACAGGCAGGCAAAAGAATCAGGGACAGCTCCTGTGACAATTGTTGGGGGACTTGCATGAAGATCAAGCTATACATATGTTCTAAGTCCAGCCAGCACTTACTCTTTTGTTGGTGGTTCAGTCTCTGGGATTCCCCAAGGGTGCAGGTTATTGAATTTGTTGGTTTACCTGTGGATTCCCTGCCCTCTTTGGGTGCTTCAGTATTTCCCCAAACTGGATATTTCATTTTTGAAAAGGAAGACAGAAACATAGTAGAAAAACAGAAGCATCTTCAATCAAGGATGCTGATCTAACTGGCAGGCTTTATGCAGGAGAATGAAAATAGATCCATATCTATCATCTTGCATGAAGCCCAAGTCCAAGTGGATCAAAGACCTCAACAAAAAACGAGATACACTTATTCTAATAGAAGAGAAAGTGGGAAAGAACCTGAACTCATTGGCATAGGGGGAAATTTTCTGAACAGAACACCAATGGCTCAAGCTCTCAGATCAAGAGGTAAATAGGTCCTCATGAACCTGAAAGCTTCTGTAAGGCAAAGGACATAGTAGGACAAATTGGCAGTCTATAGATTGGGAAACAATCTTCACTAATCCTATATCCAGTAGAGGGCTAATATCCAGAATATATAAAGAACTCAAGAAGCTAATCTCCAAAAACACAAAACAACTGAATGAAAACAAAAAAGGGGGGGGTAACAGAGCTAAACAGAGAATTTGCAATGGAGGAAACTCAAATAGCCAAGAAGCACTTTGAATAAATCTTCAAATTCCTTTGTCACCAGGAAAACGCAAATCAAAATGAACCTGAGATTCCAACTTACATCAATCATAATGGCTAAGATCAAAAACTCAGGTGACAACAGATGCTGGTGAGGATGTGGAGAAAGAGGAACACTCCTTCATTGCTGGTGGGATTGCAGACTGGTAAAACCACTCTGGAAATCACTAGTATACCACTCTTGGGCACACACTCAAAAGATGCCCACCATACCACAAGGGCACATGCTCCTTTACGTTCATGACAGCCATATCTGTGACAGCTAGAAGTTGGAAACAAATAATATCTACCTTAATATGATGATCACAAACATATTTTAAGTCACAGAGGTTTCAGGTAAATGGGGGTCTCAGCTAGCAAAGCTAGGCTCATTATCACTTTGACATGTCAACTATCTCACCCAGAGGTTATCGTTAGAGTGATTTTTTTTCAATGACAAGTAATTTTTATGTATTTTTTTCATTCCAATGTTTAAATAGTAAAACCAGTGTCTTAAATAGTTTAGATTTAAACTCTTTCTTCTTTTTTTCTTTGTTTTATTTTGTTTGTTTGTTTTAAGACAGTTTCCTTGTGTAGCCATGGATGTCCTGGATTAGTTCTGTAGATGAAGCTGGCCTAGAACTCCCAGAGATCTGTCTGTATCTGCCTTTGTGTGTATTGGTATTAAGGATGTGTGCCATCACCACCCAGCTAAACTTCTCCTTTAATAGAAACCTAATAGTTTGAAAGATAAAGAATTTCTAGCTATTATTTTTTGTATATATTCTATATTTGTGTTTCAAATTTTGAGCCTTAATGATTATAACTTCCTCATGTGCCTCTGTTTGTAAGTCGTACATGTCAAGTAACAGCACCAAAGACATTTTATATGAACACTTTAGATATGCAGCCCTACTAGGTTTCTTATTCAGTACCTGTCTTTTTATCATTATCCTAAAGTGATATACCGCTCTTTTAAAATTGAATCTCGCCTTCCTAGTCCACCTCAAATTGTTCATAATTTAATAGCCTTGGAAAGAGAATGAACAATAGCATTATATTATGTCACACATTATGTTTTGAAACACCTATATTGCTAATGGCAATATATCCAACTTATATTAAACATTTATCAGTTATGGTTTAGCACAAGGTCGTTAGTAACTATTGTTTCCCTGCCACTGAAGTCACTTGATTCCCATCTATATGATTTCTGGCCTTGCTGCATTTTTGTTTTTTGGAGAAAATTTCATCTAAGTAGGAAAATTGATCAACAATTAACAACCCCTACTCTGTAGCTCAACCTCAGGATATGTCTGTCTTCTGGGACATGTGTGTTCTGTCTTCTGGGACATGTGTGTTCTGTCTTCTGGGACATATGTGTTCTGGATCATGGAGTCCCATTTCTATTCCTGTATTTTCAAGATATCAACACATTGCTACTTTTGCAGGACTGGTTAATCCTTCTCCATTTTTTGTCCTCATTCCAGGAGCTGATACCTATGCTGAACTATGAAGATGCTAAGAGTCTCCTGGGTTTTCTGTTGTTATCCTACAGTTAGACTAATTTACTTGGCCCTGCTTATGTATTCTGGTACTTGTACTTATTACTCAGTTCTGAATATGTAATGTCTGATTATTTTGGCAAATTATGCGTTGTGCAGTTAATTTGTCTTTGTTTTGGCCTCACTCAATACATTCTTTTCTAATACCTTAAAAGGTGATTTGAGGTTGTGTTCAGATGCAGATACTTACACCCAAACTTTGGAGGAAAGTCGGGGACCCTTGTTGTTGAATTAGGGATAGGGTTGAAGAAGCTCAAGGGGAGGATAACCCCAGCAGTTCCAATTAAACCTAACCCCAGGGAGTTTCCAGAGACTGAGTCACCAACCAGGCAGCATACACAGGTTGGTCTGAGGCCACCCTGCACGTATTAGCAGAGTATTGCCTGGTCTGACCTTAGTGAGAGAAGACACACCTAATTCTGGAGAGACTCGATGGCCCAGGGAAGGAGGAGCCCAGTGGGTGGGGGAGCACCCTCTTGGAGGCAAGGAGGAGGAGGAATTGTGTAACAGGGAACTGGGAGGGCAGGGCCATGATTGCATATGGCTAATATCTACTTGTAATTGAGTACATTCAAAGCATGTCCTTTGGGTCTGGTTTATGTCACTCAGGATATTTTCTAGTTCCATCCAGTTGCCTCCAAAATTCATGATGGTTATCTTATTAATTGTTGAGAAGCATCATTCCTTTGTGTAACTAAAACGTGGGTTTTCTTTATTTTTTTGTTGAGGTACATCTAATTTGTTTCTGGCTTCTGGCTATTAAAAATAAAACTGCTATGAACACAGTTGAGGAAATTTCCTTGTGGGATAGTAGATCATCTTTTGCTTATATGCCTAAGAGTGATATAGCAGGGCGTTCAGGTACAACTATTCCCCATTTTCAGAGAAACCATCAAATGGATTTCCTAAGTAGCTTTAAAAGTTTATATTCCCAACAGCAATGGAGAAGTGTTACCTGTGCTATGAATTCTGGCCAGTATGTGGTATCCCCATACTCAGTTGATGAAGACCCTTTCCCAATCTATAGTCTACCATTTAGTCCAGTTGACAGTGTCCTTTGACTTACAGAAGCTTTCTAGTTTCATGAAGTCCCATGTAAAGAATTGACGAAAGAGCCTGAGCTATTAGTGTTCTGTTCAAGAAGTTGTCACAAGTGCCAATGAGTTCAAGGCTATTTTCCACTTTTTGTTCTACTAGATTTAGTATATCTGTTTTTTCTTCATCTTTATTAAATTGGGTATTTCTTATTTACATTTCAATTGTTATTCCCTTTCCTGGTTTCCATGTCAACATCCCTCTAACCCCTCCGCTCCCCTTCTATATGGGTGTTCCCCTCCCCATCCACCCCCCATAACCACCCTTCCCACAGCAATCCGTTCATTGGGAGTCCAGCCTTGGCAGGACCAAGGGCTTACACTTCCACTGGTGCCCCTACTAGGCTATTTATTGCTACCTATGAATTTGGAGCCCAGGGTCAATTCACGTACAGTCTTTAGGTAGTGGCTTAGTCCCTGGAAGCTCTGGTTGTTTGGCATTGTTGTTCATATGGGGTCCCAAGCCCCTTTAGCTCTTTCAGTCCTTTTTCTGATTCTTTCAACGGGGGTCCCGTTCTCAGTTCAGTGGTTTGCTATTGGCTTTCGCCTATGTATTTGCCATATTCTGGCTGTGTCTCTCAGAGGGATCTACATCCGGTTCCTGTTAGCCTGCACTTCTTTGCTTCATCCATCTTATCTAGTTTGTATGGGCCACATGTGGGGCAGGCTCTGAATGGCTGTTCCTTCAGTCTCTGTTCTAAACTTTGCCTCCCTATCCCCTCCTAAAGGTATTCTTGTTCTCCTTTTAAAGAAGGAGTGAAGCATCTACATTTTGGTCAGCCTTCTTGAGTTTCATGTGGTCTGTGCATCTTGAGTATTTCGAGCATTTGGGCTAATAGCCACTTATCAATGAGTGCATACCATGTATGTTTTTCTGTGATTAGGTTACCTCACTCAGGATGATATTTTCCAGATGCCCTTCAAAAGAGGAATGGATACAGAAAATGTGGTACATCTACACAATGGAGTACTATTCAACTATCAAAAACATTGACTTCATGAAATTCATAGGCAAATGGATGGAACTAGAAAATATCATCCTGACTGTATCTGTTTTTACATTGAGTTCTTTTATCCATTTGGAAGTTTTTTGTTTTTGCTTTTTTTGGAGTGTGATTAAAATGGATCTATTTGAATTCTTCTACATGTTCTACATGCAGAAGTCCAGTTAGACCAGCCACATATGTAGATGATACTGCATCTTTGTATAGGATTAATATAACGTTGTGTCTTTAAAAGCCTATTCTTGATGCAGCATGCGAAAGGTATGCTCTAAGTACAGGTAAGTAAGATTACATCATTACTGAATATATTAGTTATTGATCAAAATAAAAACAATAATTCAAAAGTTTCTGTTTCCAGCATATTTACTTCAAAGATTTATGCTACTCCTTAGTAGATTGTGTTTGATTGGGTTTTACATGTGGACACATTGTGAAACTTAAGTGAGATGATATTAGTGAGGTGAGTAGCCTCTTCCTCACATACAGTCATGACTCACATCTATTATAGTTATGGGTACTGGCATTATTACTGCAATTACCATTAATGACTTCATTATTGCTTCAATTAGAAGAAAAACTATTAATTAAAAAAGACATAACTTCTTTTATGGATTTTCTGTTGTACATTCTGTGCATCCAGTCTATTCTTAATTGTTCACAAGAGAATTTGCTTCAATGACTTCCTTATTTTAATTTTAATTTTTCATAGTCGTCTTCTATGAATTTCTGAACCTTTGACCATCTTTGCCACATGTTGGATGTGTAGAAAATAAAAACTGATTTTAATTTGTAAATTGAAGTAAATTTGAAGGTAGAAGAAAAATTTGGTCCAAAAATCCTCTTGTATTATTCTATAGCCATTTCTTCCAGCAAATGAATTGAAGCTTAAATTAAAAATCTTTTTTTCATATACATAATGTGGAATCTGTTGCATCATTACACATACTTTCCAGGTTTGTGCGTGTGTGCCTAAATTTGAAGGGTCTTAACGTTTTATCTTGTATCCACTTCAGAGAACAGACTATGCTTCCTATTATTTGGATTAAATCCTTTTTTTTTTAATGACCTTCCATTGGAAACTGTGAAAAATATTGGTATCTATACATGTCAGTTTAACATACAAAAAAAAACCAAACTTTGGAAACATATTCTAGGGATAAGATCAGGGATGTCTTATTAATTTGAATAAATATTTATCAAAATTTACTGCAATATTTTGCACAAAATGAATTTTTTTCTTCATCTAAATGAGATGGTTTCTTAAAATGAGAGATTTCTGTGTATGCTAATGACCTTCAAAAATATCAAGTTTACATACCTGTAACATTAGTGAGATGGACACTAGCAACTAGCGTGATTTTTATTTTGGGCTACAGTGGTGTGTGTGTGTGTGTGTGTGTGTGTGTGTGTGTGTGTGTGTGTGTATGTGTATGTGTATACATGTGTTATGTATGTGTATTTGTGTGTGTGGTGTGGTGTGTATGTGTGTTCTATGTGTGTATGTATATGTGTGGTGTATCAGTACATGTGTATGTTGTGTGTATATTTATGACATGGTATGTGTTTATAAGTGTATCATGTGTTTGTGTAGTATGATGTGTATGTATGAGTGTCAAGTGTGTGTGTATGGTATGATTTGAGTTGTGTATGCATGTGTATGGTGTTTATATTTGTGATATGATGTGTATGTGCATGAGTATGTGGTATGAATGTATGTATAGTATGGTATGTGTATGTGTGGTGTGAATGTATGCAGTATTGCGTGTGCATGTGCTTGCATGTGTGATATGTGTGTGGTGTGTGTATGTGTGTGTATGCAGTATGGTAAGTATGTATGTCTCTGTGCTAGATGTGTGTGTGTGTGTGTGTGTGTGTGTGTGTGTGTGTGGTATGTGTCTGTGTTTGATGAAGACAGAAATTCAAATTCAAGAAATTAAGGACTTTTTCCCAAAATATTAGTAATAGGACCAATGCCCTTAGATGTTTTATCCTGGACAAAAAAGCTTAGTGTTTTCTGTCTGGTTGTTTCCTAAGGGTCTCAAAACGTTTTCAGGAATGCTGCAGAGATGGAGAGACAGAGCTGAAGTGGAAATTTGTGGTTGCTTTGGTGACTCAGTTATGTAATTTGCTGTTTTTCTGGAAACTGTTTTATGAGATGATGTTTTGCTGAAAACAGACACGTGGTGTCTTTCTGGAAGCTGCCTGAAAAAAGAACATGTGATGTTTTGCTAGCACAGATTTAAAAAGAAATGTGATGTTTGGGAAGGTATAAGTATAAGTACTGTCTCATTTTGTGTGTCAACTTGACACAAGCTGGAGTTATCAGAGAAAAGGAGCCCTAGTTGTGGAAATGCCTTCTGGAGACCCAGCTGTAAGGCATTTTCTCAACTAGTGGTCAAGGTGGGAGGACCCACTATTGTGGGTGGCACCGTCCCTGGGCTGGTGGTCTTGGGTTCTACAAGAAAATAAGCTGAGCAAGCCAGTGGAAGCAAGCCAGTAAGAAATATCCCTCCATGGCCTATGCATCAGATCCTGCTTCCTTAGCTGTTTGAGTTCCAGTCCTGACTTCCTTTGGTGATGAAATAGCAACATAGAAGTAAGCTGAATAAACTCTTTCCTCCCCAACTTGCTTCTTGGTCATGCAGTTTGTGCAGGAATAGAAACCCTGACTAAGACAGGATAACCTAGAGAGTGGAGGACTCGCTGCCATTGGCTGACCTTGCTTCTCTTTGTCAGTCTTCACTGGACACTGTTCTTTGCAGATCATCTCTTGTCATGTCTTTAGAGAGAACAATGGACCAAAGAACCTGTTATATATTCCAATGACCTCTTGTCCCTTCGACAGATTCAGATCAATCATGAGGCCCGTGTGGCTTGTTTAGATTAAGCTGCTGTTGCTGACTCTTCTTGAATGGTGCTGTGAGTGGACTGAGCTCCCACTGCTGATACCTGCGAACTCCACTGCTGATATCTTGACAACAAAAATTGGAATATCCACATAACTATTTCTAAACAGGTTAACATTTTTCCTTTGCCCTATTAGCTTTTCCACTACTTCTGGTTGTTGGTGGGCTAGAGTGAGGTTAAAGCATTAAAGAACCCTGATTAAAGTAGGTTTTGAGAAATCTAAGCTCATGTAGAGGAAACTGCTGTGATCTTAAAGATGAATAAAAAACACCAAGAGAAGGAATTCCTCGAGGTACAATAATTGTCTCATCAGTTTTGTATGCTTTTGGGACAGTTCTTCTGATGCACAATGTAATTTGCACTTGTTTGGTAACTCAAACTGATGGAGGGCTCCATGTAAGAAGACAGAAATCTACATTTCAATCTCACAATACAGAGTACCTGAATCATTTGGAGATGGGAATAGTGGCTTCATAGCATTGTCAAACTGATAATCTTGATTGGTGTTGTGTTTCAGCCTTAAAAGTGGTATTCCTGTTATATATCTACTTCCTACAAATTGATAAATTCCATAGTGGATGTAAGATAGGTATTCATAAAATTAATATAGCTAGCAAAATTCAAGGGTCAGGGAACTGATGAAACTGGAAGTGTAGAAAGGTGTAGGAGTCATAGAGTTGTCATTCCATGTTATAGAACAATCAAAACAATAAACAAACAAACAGAAAATACAACAAAAATGATGGGAAAAGGAGCTCTGGGGATACAGCTTTTGTGATATGTAACCCAGGATTTGGTTCGTAAACAACCATTTATTTGGATTCCTGTAAGCAACCCAGATAACCTTACTGGTTCAATATACTAGACCTTGATGGACCTGATTTTTTGATATCCCAGTGGTGGTCTATGTAGAGCAAATATTCATCTCCAGGAAAGTGACATCATAGTATCAATTCCAGGACATGATTTATATGATAGATTCAACATTAGTACAGATGGTGATGATGCTCAAACATTATATCAGTTCTGAACAGTGATCCTGTTTTAAAATGTGAGATAGTTAGATAAAAATTTTCATGCATCGTGGAGAGTAGGAATATATATTTGAAATAAATAAAAAAGGCAATATTTATATTTTGTGTAATAGCCTTAGAAAGCTAATCAAATTGTACATGTGATATATGTACAATGTGTGCGTGTATGTGTGTGTGTGTGTGTTTGGGGTGTGTTGTGTGTGTGTGTGTGTTTGGGGTATGTTGTGTGTGTGTGTGTGTGTGTGTGTGTTACTTTCTCTTGGTAGATCACAGGGAAAATATTCATGGGATTGATGCTCTAATTACTGTGTTAATCTTTGACCTATATGTTATTATTGCTAAAAATTTACACTGAGAATATGCTATATCTGAGAAATTTAACAACCATAATTCCAAAATACAATAAACAGCTATCAATCTAACTTACAAACTAAATGGAAATAAACAAAAACCTAACTAACTATTTTTAACTTAAGGAATAAATATAACTTAAGGAAAGGTAAAGAAAAGTTACAATAAAATTAAGACAATGATCAGACACACAAAATCTTTAGTTACTGTAATTATTTCACATTTATTGAGGATGTAGAAAACTTACACCATTTGAAAAGTAAGCATAATAACTTTTATTTTATTTCTGCTTTGAGACTTGAACCAAAATACTAGTACATGCCAAATATTCTATCATTGAGATACACTCCTGGTACTTCTGATAACTTTATTGTTAATAATGGTGTTTTGATTTTTTTTTTTTTTGGTCTATGAGTGTTTATAGCTTCTAAATTATTTCAGGGAAATGTCAATCCCTTACTGGCAAAGTAATCAGTACACATGGCAATGACCTTTTCTGAAGAGTCAATTATTGCCCTCTTTGTTTAGTTTTTCCATAAAGCAGCTTAGGTTCCTTTCTAGCAGCTATGTCTCCTGGGCCTAGGTTCTGCAATGTGAGATGGATGGCTCCTTTCTTTTAATGTATCTTTAAATAAAAGAAGAGTTCATCTTACATCATTGCCTTCATTGTTTAGAATCTACTTGTGGGACTATATCTATGATAGCAGGTAGATATTCTTTGGTAATTGATATCTATTAACAATATGGTGGTAGGAGGAACTTATTTCTAAGTTTGACTTCTGTGTTATTTTTCTTTCTGAAGCAATAAAATCATCAAGATGTTTTAATTTCCTTCTTTAAAAAAATCTTTTATCCTTCTGAAGCATTTTGAACTCACTTTCATCTTTAGAACTGGGCATTAAAGGTCTTCATTTTTACAGATTGTCTTGTATAAGAGACTCAATTTTCCATGCCAAGGACCAATTTCCTGAGAAAAGTTCAAATATCTTGGCTAGAAATCATTTTATAATCAAAAAGCATATATATATATATATATATTCAATTATTTATTATTTTCTTGTAATATTTTTTCAGGGCAATATGTGTATATATCCAATGACAAACACTGCAAATGCCAACAAAAATGTAGAGGAATTTGGAATGCACATAAAGATATTCTAGAAAAAAAACTTTTCCATATATTTCAGTGTGTTTATAGAGATATAGAAAATAATTTCCTTAAACATAACTATACATTTTATAAGAAAAAATACACATTCAAACAATTGTGGAATAATCATTAGAATATGGAGTACTTAAGTTAAATTATTTCTGCTTAACAGTTTATATTTTCACTACAATGGAAGTGCAGTTCATGATACTTTTTCTTTTTTAATTCTTATCTTTTATGGTCTATGGGCTTTAGCACTATTTTTTAGTATTGTTTACAATAACAAAAATAAGATATTAATGTCGAATGATAGTAGACCAGCTGAAGAAATTATGACATTTTCATGTAACAGAATCCAATACAACTATTTATAAGAATGTGCAGATTCGTACAGACTGCTCTGAAGCCACATGGGAGAGGAATGGGTCAGAAGTGAGTGCATGATCTCTTTCCATTTGTGAAAAATTCATAGATGTAAGTAAACACCATCTCCAGAAGGGCACAATTCCCACGATACTATCAATATAAAACCCAATCAAACACTTGGAAAATTACTAGACTATTTGGTTTTTCTTGCAAAGAGAGAAGGAATTTTAAACTGGATCTTCAAAAAAAATATAAGTAAAGTTTAAAATTTTGAGAAATTATACTGCACCTTTTTCTTATGTTATTAAGAAATGTTAATTGTGAAGCCAAAACCTAGTGTGACATTTTCATGATCCCTGATTCACAAATGTCAGAAAGTACACTTAGTTACTTGATTCCTTGGAACCTTTTCAGTGTGTCAAATATGAAATCCTTTCTTCATGTACCAATTTTTCCATTGGAGTCTCTCTTCATTCTTGCCCAAAGTTCAATAGCATTTCCCCATCCCCTCTTCCCTGTCCATTAAACTGTAACTTTCCTTCCTAAAGAGCAGTGTTCAACTGATGAGGATAGTGAAGTATGATGGGTCAAAACCAGGAGAGCAACTTTTACATAAACATAAATGTAGTGATTGCAGAATAAATGTCCTATGCATATGGAATTGCAAACTCTAAGCGTGTTGTTTACTTACAAGAAACATGATGGAAACTTTACAATATATTTGTGATATTTTATCTAAAACTTCTGATATACAAAGGGATGGTAAATGATTGAAGAATGTTATGCAAGAGTAAAAGAGAGATGGTAAGAGAAAGATATTTATGTTTACGTTTCTCACCTCTAAAAAGGACAACAAAACCAAAATTCATGTCCCAGAAGTTAATAGCAAAGAATGACAAATAAATCTTTGGGCAATCAAATCAGATTATGGCACTGATGTGTGTCCAGAATATTTGTGATTTAATGTTTGATGAAATTTACTGCTAGAAAAAAATATGAAAATACACATAGATTACTTGAGCAGGTAAAATGATGCAAGTATTTTTCTATGTGCTCTACTGTCCAAATCATTCTAGAGAATTCAAAAATATTGATCAAAGTTATTTGTGTATGTATATACATTTTGAAGATTAACACTACTCTAAACATTTATAACATTGTCATTAGTAATAATAGCTTCAATTAAAAAATTGTGTCAATATTAGTGTACATCGCTATTTTCCCTCATTTGATAATACAATGGTGTACTCTGCAGTGAATGAATAACTAGTCTAAGGATGATATATGGATCCTATACACACCTATCAGACGCTGTTTCTGATGCTCTGAGTTTAGTGTCCATGCACTGCAACTGTCACTTCCTTTTCCTTTGCCCTATTTTTTTAAGATCTATTCATTTAAGGTATATGGGTACACTATAGCTGTCTTCACACACACACACACACACACACACACACACACACACACACACACACACACACACACACAGAAACACACACCAGAAGAGAGCATAGGATCCCACTAGAGATGGTTTTGAGCCACTATGTGGTTGCTGGGAATTGAATTCAGGAACTCTGAAAGAGTAGTCAGCAGACTTAACCATTGAGCCATCTCCTTTGAACTACATATAAAGATATTCCTAGAAGTGAAAACAAAGTTTAACCCCTTACCAGGAAGTGATTTGGAGTTGATAAATTCTGGGAAAGAGACAATCAGCTTTTTTATCAACAGAGTGTCACAGGGTTTAACTGTTCAGGGCAGGACCTATGCATAGAAGAGTTAGCCTGCTTAATAGACTCCAGTCTTTTTCCAATCCTGTGTGTGTGTGTGTGTGTGTGTGTGTGTGTGTGTGTGTGTGTGTGTGTAGTTGTGTAGTTTTGGAATTGTTGTGTTGTCTTTCTCTTTTTTAGTTTTACTTTTTAAGTTACTTGTTTTTTTTCATTTTTGTTATTTTTGTGTTATTTTTTACTTTCTTTTGAGAGAAGAGTGAGAGAGAGAGAGAGAGAGAGAGGGAAGAGCAAGTCACATGATTGAGAAGGATATTGGGTGTGCAGGGAGTTTAGAAGGATCTGTGAGCTATTGGGTACAGAAAAGAATCTGATCAAGATATATGATATAAAAACTATTTTGAAATTATTTAAAAATAAATTAGTCGTATCATAAAATGGAAATCTAAATATCTTAGCATAATTTTCAAAGAATAGAGAATATGAATTGAGTGAAGTAATATTTATAAATCCCCTTTCCCCATCCGCTTTGCTTCATCTAATTCACTTCCAAATTTTGCATCTTCAATCCTCATCCCATAGCTTCTTCATTTTATTCTGATGTTATCCAAGGTTTATGTTCTGTAAGACAATAATAAAAGAAAAGAAACACAGGCAACCATGGCAGCAGTCACACAGACAACGCCAGTCAATATGACTACCACTATTTTTCTTAGAAACGACAGAAAAATAAATAAGCTGAGTCATTTAACACATTTTTTTCTTTTCTGAGTTGTGGTCAACTGGTTCTAAGGATAAGTCATTGGATGTCTCTAGGAAGTCACACCCAATGTCATTTAGAAGAGAAATTCATAGTGAATGTCACAGAAACCCTGACATGAACTTCAGCATTTGAAGACATCAACAAGGAAAACAAAAGTAGATTGACCAAATGTTCCAGGAGTTATTTCGAATGATGTCAGCATTTTAAGGGAAATACGATTTGGTGTTCTTTCTAATGTTATATAAACTAAGCATCACTTCAAGATTTAGAAATAAAAAGAATAAAAAGTCCAATCTTTTAAGTCTGTGAACTACATTCCTTTCATATAACTTCAACTTTATTCTAACAATAGTATATATTGTTTATTTGTAAATGGTAATATTTTGCCAAAATGAGAGGGCTATTTTGATTCAGGCAACACACTGTGTGGAGGAAGAGCAATCAGTGACAGTGTTGGAAAAATTATGGTTTATGATGCTATACAGGGTGCTATAACTTAATGCAGACATCCCAAAATATTTTGCAATGCTAAAATTTTCTGAACGTGCAATAATCAGTAATTAATGTAAAATCAGACATGTAATAAACGCTCAGGCACTTTCAGCATGGTCACTTACAGGACAAATGTTATGTCTGTCAGCGCAAAGATTGGATGGAGAGGTGCATTTTCATTGTTAGAGTTGTTGGAGTTTTTGTATTTATTTTCTCTGATACATTATTTGATCTACATATCTTCAGCAATATTTTTTTATTTTCCAAGTTATCACAACATTGTATTTTTTCCCAATTTTTATTAGATATATTTCTTTTTTCTTTTTTTTTTTCCTTTTTTTTTTCTTTATTAACTTGAGTATTTCTTATTTACATTTCGACTGTTAATCCCTTTCCCGGTTTCTGGACCAACATCCCCCTAACCCCTCCCCCTCCCGTTCTATATGGGTGTTCCCCTCCCCAACCTCCCCCCATTACCGCCCTCCCCCCAACAATCACGTTCACTGGGGGTTCAGTCTTGGCAGGACCAAGGGCTTCCCCTTCCACTGGTGCTCTTACTAGGCTATTCATTGTTACCTATGAGGTTGGAGCCCAGGGTCAGTCCATGTATAGTCTTTGGGTAGTGGCTTAGTCCCTGGAAGCTCTGGTTGGTTGGCATTGTTGTTCATATGGGTTCTCGAGCCCCTTCAACCTCTTCCAGTTCTTTCTCTGATTCCTTCAACAGGGGTCCCCGTTCTCAGTTCAGTGGTTTCCTGCTGGCATTCGCCTCTGTATTTGCTGTATTCTGGCTGTGTCTCTCAGGAGAGATCTACATCCGGTTCCTGTCGGCCTGCACTGCTTTGCTTCATCCATCTTGTCTAATTGGGTGGCTGTATATGTATGGGCCACATGTGGGGCATGGTCTGAATGGGTGTTCCTTCTACCTCTGTTTTAATCTTTGCCTCTCTATTCCCTGCCAAGGGTATTCTTGTTCCACTTTTAAAGAAAGAGTGAAGCATTCTCATTTTTCTTTACTTACATTTCAAATGTTATTTATTCCCTTCCCTGTTTCCGGTCCAAAAGCCACCATCACCTCCCTCTCCCCCATACGATTATTCCCTCCATCTATCCCTCTTACTATCCCCGGCATATTCCCCTGCACTGGGGGTCCAACCTTGGCAGGACAAAGGACTTCCCCTTACACTGATGCCCCAGCAAGACTATTATCTGCTACATATGCAGTTGGAGCCCTGTGTCAGTCCATGTGTAGTCTTTGGGTAGTAGAAGCTATGGTTGGTTAGCATTGTTGTTCTTATGGGATTCTAAGCTCTTTCAAGTCTTTCTATCCTTCCTCTAATTCCGCGCCCCCCAGGCGGTCCTGTTCTCAGTTCAGTGGTTTGCTGCTGGCACTGACCTCTGTATTGGACATGCTCTGTATGTGTCTTTCAGGAGAGATCTATATCTGGTCCCTTTCAGCATGAATTTTTTAGCTTCAGCAATCTCGTCTAGTTTGGTGGCTGTATATATATATGGGCCACATGTGGGGCAGGCTCTGAATGGCCATTTCTTCAGTTGCTGCTCTAAACTTTGCCTCCATATCCCCTCCTATATATATATTTTTCCCCTTTTACGAAGGAGTGGGAGCATCTGTATTTTGGTCATCCTTCTTGCGCTTCCTGTGGTCTGTAGATTGCATCTTGGGTAATTTGAGCTTTTGGCCTAATATCCACTTATCAATGAGTGCATACCAAGTGTGTTTTTCTGTGATTGGGTTACCTCACTCAGGATGATATTTTCTAGCTCATTCCATTTGCCTACGAATTTCATGAAGTCATTGTTTTTCATAGTTGATTAGTACAACATTGGGTAGATGTACCACATGTTTTGAATCCATTCCTCTGTTGAAGGGTATCTGGGTTCTTTCCAGCTTCTGGCTATTATAAATAAGGCTGCTATGAACATAGTGGAGCATGTGTCTTTGTAGTATATTGGAACATCTTTTGGGTATATGCCCAAGAGAGGTATAGTTGGGTAATCAGGTAGTTCAATGTCCAATTTTCTGAGGAACCTCCAGACTGATTTCCAGATTGGTTGTACCAGTTTGCAATCCCACTAACAATGGAGGAGTGTTTCACTTTCTCCACATCCTCGCTAGCATCTGCTGTCACCTGAGTCCTTTATCTTAGCAATTCTGACTGGTTTGAGGTGGAATCTCAGTGTTGTTTTGATTTGCATTTCCCTTATGACTAAGGATGTTGAATATTTCTTTAGGTGCTTTTTGGCCATTAGATAATCCTCAGCTGAGAATGTTTTGTTTATCTCTGTACCCCATTTTTAATAGGGTTATTTGGCTCTCTGGAGTCTAACTTCTTGAGTTCTTCGTATATTTTAGATATTAACCCTCTATTAGATGTAGGATTGTAAAGATCTATTCCCAATCTGTTGATTGTTGTTTTGCTCTAATGACAGTGTCTTTTGCCTTACAGAAACTTTGCAGTTTTATGAGGTCTCATTTGTTGATTCTTGGTCTTAGAGCATAAGCCATTGGTGTTTTGTTCAGGAAAATGTCCCCAGTGCTCATGTGTTCGAGACTCTTCCCCATTTTTTCTTCTATTAGTTTGAGTGTATCTGGTTTGACGTAGAGGTCCTTGATCCACTTGGACTTAAGCTTTGCACAGGGTGATAAGAATGGATTGATTTGCATTCTTCTACATGTTGACTTCCAGTTGAACCAGCACCATTTGTTGAAAATGCTATCTTTTATCCATTGGATGGTCGGGGTATAAAATTAACTCAAACAAATCAGTAGCCTTTCTCTACTCAAAGGATAAAGAGGTTGAGAAATAAATTAGGGAAATGATAGCCTTAACAATAGTACCAAATAATATAAAATATCGTGATGTGACTGTAATCAAGCAAGTGAAATATCTGTATGACAAGAACTTCAAGTCTCTGAAGAAAGAAATTGAGGAAGATCTCAGAAAATGAAAAGACCTCCCATGCTCATGGATTGGCAGGATTAATATAGTAAAGATGGCCATTTTGCCAAAAGCAATCTACGGATTCAATGCAATCCCCATCACAATTCCAACTCAATTCTTCATAGAGATAGAAAGAGCAATCTGCAAATTCATTTGGAATAACAAAAAACCCAGGATAGCAAAAACTGTACTCAACAATAAAAGAACTTCTGGGGGAATCACCATCCCTGACTTCAAGCAGTATTACAGAGCAATAGTCATAACAACTGTATGGTATTGGTACAGAGACAGGCAGATAGATCAGTGGAACAGAATTGAAGACCCAGAAATGAACCCACACACCTATGATCACTTGTTCTTTGACAACATTGTATTTTTTTTCTCACAGAATAGCATTATAGTGTTCTGCAAGTATACCTCATGGCTGCTCATTAAAAGCTATTATATAAAATCATTGTCTATATTTGTCAGAGTTTTCTAGGGGAAAGGAATAAAAGGAATGCATGTGCAAAATGGCACGTACACAGCTTTTGTCACCCTTCTTCCTTCCTTATCTTCCTCTTTCCCTTCCTTCCTCCCTTCCCCTCTTGACTTACTTTAAATCAGCTCATGTAATTATGGAGACTAGCAAGCCCTTCATCTGAAGTGTAGATTAACAACCCACATTTATAGAAGAATTGAGGGTACATTTCCTATCCCAGGGCTACAGTCCTTTATAGACAGAAGGTACCCTGATGCCATCCAAAGAACAAAAGGCAGCCAGTATAAGCAACATAGAGTTAATGGTGCAGACAGATTCTGTGGGAGTCTACTGTGTAATCTTTTATGCTTGAAGAAGCATGTCGCGTTTGTACTGATCCAGCCTTTATCTGATTGCACAAGTTTACTCTCATTGCAAGATAATTAACTTGACTCTATGTACAGCAATTATAAACAGGACTTCATCCACACACACCCTCCAAACAGACACATAATATTACCAACATAAACTCTACCGAATCAAGTATGATTGATGAAGAGTAAATAGAAAATGCTGCTCATATGGTATTAGCATGCTCTAATACAGTGAGATGATGTATAGCCACTTAATGTTTATTATAATTCTTTCAGATTATTGCCACCAATTGCTTTTATACTCATAGACATCTATTGTTCTATATTTGAAAATTTATTTTTAAATTGACATTTTTTAACTTAGATACATAATTTAAAGATATTCATGCTTCTACTCCCACTTCTAGGGAGCCTGGTGGAGAAAGATTGCAGTAAATTTGAGGCAAGTCTGATTTACATAGTGCATTCAAGGCCGCCTTGGATTCTAGAATGAGACATTGGCTCAAAAAGCAATTCAAAGAAATATATATATTTTATTGTGATGGTTCTTATTTTATACATGTGACTGCTGTTACAGAGAATTCAATCCTATCAGTAGAAAATTTTAAGACGTGGTAAATGTAAGTAAATGTCTAGTAATGTAAGTAAAAATTTAATATACTTTATGGAACCATTCATCCAAAACTTAATCTATCAATTTTATAAGTTCCCTAATAGTCAAATTTTTGTTCTTGAAGGTCTTTACATTTAAAAAAAATGCTCAGAAATATATCTTAAAATTGTGTATTCAAAATATTGAAAGATATTAAATGTCTTTAGTATATTTTGTACCAGGATATGTTTTTTATAGGAACTGACTTCTTTATGAATTTAAAATATTTTTAATTTTTTTGTGACACCACATAGGGTTTGCCTTTCATTATTTTAAAGCTATAATCAGGGGGAAGTATTCATGGAGACAATGTCAAAAATATGAAGAATATTTCTTCATTTATTCAGCTAAGTTGAAGTAAGCTTTTAATTTTGCCCAAGTACACATAGCACATATGAGGTTTTGGGGACTACAAGAAGTCTATTAAGTTTGACATAAAATAGGGACAATACAGCTCCTATATTCATCCTTCAACTGTAGTCATAGAAAAAAATGTTAAAATATGCAAAGTTTTGAACTAGGTTGTGTAAATATTTGGCATGATGTGCTTAACACAGTTGTATCACACAGGGTCCTTTGGCTCCCCTCCCCCATTCATTCACACATGCTTTCACCTGTATGAAAAGAGACTTTGCAAAATTCACTACACCATAAAAGAGGGAAAATTTAGGTAGGAGCCCCAAGGAGGCTGGATCTGTGGTGCACATAACTTGTAAGATTCTTAGAAAAGTGGCTGTTCATAAAGAAAATATATCACTGTGTGAGTGATAAATTCAGAAAGATGGGTTTCTGAGGAAAGTAACAGATGCTGTTTCTTTCAAATTATTTCAAAATGGGATACGCATTTTTTTTAAAGAAAAAAAATGTGCTAAAAATTGCCACACTACTAAAACAAAGAATGTAATAAACCTCAAAGGTCTGCCGCTGCAGTCAGTCTATTTCCCAAAGGCACCACAAACTGCTTCTTACAATTTTTCTTACAATATTTTCTTACAATTTGACCAGTCAATTGTTAAGGTTCCAAGAAAAGGATACTCCAACACTTTATGTGAGAAATTGATGGCGCTTGCTGTCAAGTGCTGACGAGAGTTGAGGCCGAAGCTGCCTCCTGCATCATCTTTTCCCAGATGAGATCAAAGTCCATTAAAGATACCACCAGATATGTTTAAGGCAGAAAAAGCAGAGGGCAGAGGAAGTCAGAAGTAAACCCAGAAAACCAATCTCACATCTTTTCAGTCCAGGACCACACTTTGACAGGAGTGCTATACTACAGTTCTCCTCCAAACTAAAGTTGATTCTCTGAGCTCCTTCCTCCCTACTGTCCCTCCTGTATTTTCCCTCCCTCCCTCCTTCCCTCCCTCCCTCCTTCTCAGGCTCATTTGTGTCTGTTCCCTTTCTTTCTTCTATTTTTCGCATTTTCTTCTTGTGTTTTCTTTTTCTCAATGTGATTTTGTCACGGCTCACAATTAAAAACTCAAAATATTCATCTGACTATCAACATGCTAATTAAAATTTTATTTAATTTCTGCTCCAAATATTATATTCTTTATTAATTAATAATTTTATCAGGCAACATATAGGTATATATACTGCATTCAAAGATTTATGATTCATGTTTAAAATACCATAATATACTGAAGAGACACATGAACTCTTTATATAATATGACTTCTCCATGACAGTAAGAAATGCTAGGGTGTGGATAATCTGATCTATCCCTTCATGAACTATAACAGCCTAATTTCCCAATTTGTCCATTAAACACTTTATCCCTACTTCCTTTGCAACTTGGAAGTTTGTTAAAATGTCAAATTTTGTTAATGGGGATGATAAGAGCTTGAAATATCTCATTTGTCCTTCAGCAGTGTAATACAGACTTTGTATCTCAGTATACTGGATTCACTTACTCTCAGATACAGTATGTTGAGTTGTATATGTATGTCCCCATTTTACACAGAAAATTAATAAAGGTTAATCAGTTATGTATGTATAATTAAGTAATTTAACAGGAATAAATCATACAGAACATTTGAATCTGACAAACTAATATATATAGTCTTAATTCCAATGAAATTCCAATATTATATTTGGAGATTTTTGGAGAATATCCACAGAATGCACAAATAAAATTTAAAGACCTAAATAGTCACAAGCTAATTTAATACTGAAATACAAACCCTTAAACCCTTAATCACCCATTAAAAAAAAACTGGCCAGGTAAAAACTTTAGTTTGTGGTGGAACATATGCATATATATATATATATATATGCATATATATATGCTTATAAAAGTTAGCTAATAAATATATAAATATTAACATCATAATTATATAATATTAATGTAACATAATATAATAATATGTAATATATCAGCTTTCAAATAAATTAGATAAATAATTTAGAACAGAATGTTGTCTCTAAAGATGTTTGATATAAACATACATACATATTATTTTATAAAATTTACAATGAACACTAATTGGCCTAATCTTTTTTTTTACCATTTTATGCCTTACAATGAATATCTATAACTGTGCTTTAAGACTTGTATCTTTTATCATCACTAAACTTTAAAAGAGAATCATTGTCTGTAGGATGAGAGAAACAGTTAATGCAGAGACCCTTTTCCATCATTATCTGACAAGCATTCATCTCTCCTGACAAGAAATTTATAATTAACATCCTTACTTCTATAAGAGAATTGTCATATATTTCTGTCAGCTAAGTTATAAAAGCCATATAAATTTTCTTTTATATTCTTTATTCGATTTAGATTACCGTTATAATTCACTATTTGCTGTTATGGCAGGAAATTGACTCACACACTTTGCAAATATTTCATGTTTTAGCATATTTCCAAAGGAAATAAACTATTAGGAGAATAAACATTGTGGTTTATGTTATTGTTATTTCTTCTCAGTTTGGCATATGTATGTGTATTTACATTAATACCTATATAGATTTCCACTTGGGATTTTTGTTATGACTAACTGCACCATTTACTGTAGTGAGTGCTAAAATAACGAGAGCGTGCACAGGACTGTGCCATGGAGTATGCATATTCAGTGAACCGTAAATTACCTTAGGGATAAAATTTAAAGGACAGCCCCTAAAATCTATAATCAGTTAACTCAATGTTTAGTTAAATATTTTTAAAATGTAATATAAGTCAAAACAATCATGATAAAAAATTATTAAAGTTTAAACCCAGGATGACCACAACCAGTGGGTTGAGTTGAAAAAAATTAAATACTAATTGCCAGTGTGCAAAATCATATTCATGTCAGACACAGAGTTACTGGATTTTGGTTTCCTCTATAAATCTTCTATCAAAAGTGTTCCACTTGTTACTGGATCCGAACTGTTATTCTCCTGAAAATCTTTGTATGTTGAGGGCAAGAAGTAATACAATGAATCCACTGTTTTATCATCGCGAATTTTACATTCAGATTTAGCCATTCACATCATCTCAAATGTTTCCATATTGCCATTTGTTTTCAAAGTTAAGGATATTCATTTGTTTCGCAGAAGGTTTAATAGAAAGAACTAGGCCAGAAACCTTGCAACAATCACCTCTTTCAGAGCTTGAGGAAATCTAAAGTTAAAATAATAGGGAAAACTTTACAATGTTTTGGTTTTTTGATATCTGAGTAGTATTCCATTATGTAGATGAACCACATTTTCTATATCTGTTCTTGAGTTGAGGGGAATTTGGTTGGTTGTTTCCAGTTTGGGGCTATTCTATACAGAGTTGCTGTGAACATAATTGAGCACATGTCCTTGTGGGATAGTAGAATATTTTTTGGATGTATGCCCAGAAATGGGATAGCTGGGTCTTCACATAGAACTATTTCCAATTTTTAAAGAACCACCAAATTAATTTTTTAGAATGGTGTTACAAGTTTGCACTCACATCAGCAATGTAGGAGTTTTCCGACATATCCTCTATAATGTCCCGTGATGTTTTAATTTTAACCATCCTGATGGGTATAAGGTGAATCTCAGTGCCATTAGGCACTTCTTTGATAACTAAGTATGTAGAACATTTACTTAAGTGTTTCTTGGCTATTGGACTTACTCCTGGTGAGAATTCTCTGTTCAGCTCTCTACCCCAGGATTTATTTATTTATTTATCTTTTATTAACTTGAGTATTTCTTATTTACATTTCGATTGTTATTCCCTTTCCTGGTTTCCAGGCCAACATCCCCGTAACCCCTCGCCCTCCCATTCTATATGGGTGTTCCCCTCCCCATCCTCACCCCATTACTGCCCTCACCTCAACAATCACGTTCACTGGGGGTTCAGTCTTAGCAGGACCCAGGGCTTCCCCTTCCACTGGTGCTCTTACTAGGATATTCATTGCTACCTATGAGGTTGGAGCCCAGGGTCAGTCCATGTACAGTCTTTGGGTAGTGGCTTAGTCCCTGGAAGCTCTGGTTGCTTGGCATTGTTGTTCATATGGGTTCTCGAGCCCCTTCAAGCTCTTCCAGTCCTTTCTCTGATTCCTTCAACGGGGGTCCCGTTCTCAGTTCAGTGGTTTGCTGCTGGCATTCGCCTATGTATTTGCTGTATTCTGACTGTGTCTCTCAGGAGAGATCTACATCCAGTTCCTGTCGGCCTGCACTGCTTTGCATCATCCATCTTGTCTAATTGGGTGGCTGTATATGTATGGGCCACATTGGGGCAGGGTCTGAATGGGTGTTCCTTCTACCTCTGTTTTAATCTTTGCCTCTCTATTCCCTGCAAGGGTATTCTTGTTCCCCTTTTAAAGAAGGAGTGAAACATTCACATTTTCGTCATCCCTCTTGAGTTTCATGTGTTCTGTGCATCTAGGGCAATTCCAGCATTTGGGCTAATAGCCACTTATCAATGAGTGCATACCATGTGTGTTTTTCTGTGATTGGGTTACCTCACTCAGGATGATATTTTCTAGTTCCATCCATTTGCCTATGAATTTCATAAAGTCATTGTTTTTGATAGCTGAGTAATATTCCATTGGGTAGATGTACCACATTTTGCATCCATTCCTCTGTTGAAGGGCATCTGGGTTCTTTTTCTAGCTTCTGGCTATTATAAATAAGGCTGCTATGAACATAGTGGAGCATGTGTCTTTTGTAGTATATTGGAGCATCTTTTTTGGTATATGCCCAAGAGAGGTATAGCTGGGTCCTCAGGTAGTTCAATGTCCAATTTTCTGAGGAACCTCCAGACTGATTTCAGAATGGTTGTACCAGTCTGCAATCCCACAAATAATGGAGGAGTGTTCCTCTTTCTCCACATCCTCGCCAGCATTTGCTGTCACCTGAGTTTTTGATCTTAGTCATTGTCACTGGTGTGAGGTGAAATCTCAGGGTTGTTTTGATTTCCATTCCCCTTATAACTAAAAATGTTGAAAAATTCTTTAGGTGTTTCTCAGCCATTCAGCATTCCTCAGCTGTGAATTCTTTGTTTAGCTCTGAACCCCATTTTTAATAGGGTTATTTGTTTCCCTGCGGTCTAGTATCTTGAGTTCTTTGTATATTTTGGATATAAGGCCTCTATCAGTTGGAGGATTGGTAAAGATCTTTTCCCAATCTGTTGGTTGCCATTTTGTCCTAACCACAGTGTCCTTTGCCTTACAGAAGCTTTAAACCTTTATGAGATCCCATTTGTCCATTCTTGATCTTAGAGCATAAGCCATTGGTGTTTTGTTCAGGAAATTTTCTCCAGTTCCCATGTGTTCGAGATGCTTCCCCACTTTTTCTTCTATTAGTTTGAGTGTATCTGGTTTGATTTGGAGGTCCTTGATCCACTTGAACTTTAGCTTTGTACAGGGTGATAGCATGGATCGATCTGCATTCTTCTACATGTTGACCTCCAGTTGAACCAGCACCATTTGCTGAAAATGCTATCCTTTTTCCATTGGATGGTTTTGGCTCCTTTGTCAAAAATCAAGTGCCCATAGGTGTGTGGGTTCATTTCTGGGTCTTCAATTCTGTTCCATTGGTCTATCTGTATGTCTCTGTACCAATACCATGCAGTTTTTATCACTATTGCTTTGTAATACTGCTTGAGTTCAGGGATAGTGATTTCCCCCTGAAGTCCTTTTATTGTTGAGGATAGTTTTAGCTATCCTGGGTTTTTTGTTATTCCAGATGAATTTGCAAATTGTTCTGTCTAACTCTCTGAAGACTTGGATTGGTATTTTGATGGGGATTGCATTGAATCTGTAGATCGCTTTTTGTAAAATGGCCATTTTTACTATCTTAATCCTGCCAATCCATGAGCATAGGAGATCTTTCCATCTTCTGAGGTCTTCTTCAATTTCTTTCTTCAGAGGCTTGAAATTCTTATTGTACATATCTTTTACTTGCTTGCTTAATGTCACACCGTGGCTGCCCACTCTCTCCCTACTTATTTAATATAGTTCTTGAAGTTCTAGCCAGCACAATCAGACAACAAAAGGAGATCAAGGGGATACAGATTGGAAAATAAGAAGTGAAAATATCACTATTTGCAGATGATATGATAGTATATTTAAGTGATCCCAAAAGTTCCACTAGAGAACTACTAAGCCTGATAAACAACTTCAGCAAAGTGGCTGGGTATAGAATTAACTCAAATAAATCAGTAGCCTTCCTCTACACAAAAGAGAATCAAGCCGAGAAAGAAATAAGGGAAACGACTCCCTTCATAATATTCCCAAATAATACCCCAGGTTTTGCAATTGGCATATTTGGGTAGTTGGCATCTAACTTGAGTTTTTCTTCCTCATGTATTTTGGATATTAGCCCTTTGTCAGATGTAGTGTTGGTAAAGATCATTGCCCAATCTATACGCTACTGATTTGTCCTATTGACAGTGTTTTCCTTTGCCTTACGGAAGCTTCTTAATTTCATGAGGTATCATTTACTAATTTTTGATCTTAGTGTTCTCTTCAGTACACTGTCTCCCTTACCAATGAGTTCAAAGCTATGCCCCACTTTCTGTTCTATTAGTTTCAATATACTTGTTTTATATTGAAGTCTTTGGTCCACTTACACTTGAGTTTTGTGCAAGGTGATAAATATAGAACTATTTGTATTTTTCTACAAGCAGACAATTTGTTATGTAACTAGAAAATATCATCCTAAGTGAGATAACCCGCACAGAAAATGACATGTACTCACTTATAAGTGAATATTAGCCATGAATAACAAAATAACAATGCTATAATCCACAAACTATAAGAAGACAACTAACAAGAATAGCCCAAGGGAAGATGATTGAGTCTTTCTCATTTGGGGAAATCAAATAGATATTATTGTTGGATGGAGGATGAAAACTGGGTAGGAGAGTGTTTGGAGGGCTAAGGGGGTCAGGTATAAGGAAAGTAAGAAGAGAGAATGGAAATCAGTAGTGGGCAGGGTAAGACATCTCTAAGGTATTCTGGAGACCTTTTCTCAGGGTATCCATTGCTATGAAGAGACACTCTGACCAAAAACAACTCATATAAAGGACAACATCTGATTGGGTCTGGTTTAGAGGTACAGAGGTTCAGTCCATTATCCTCAAGATGGGAACATGGTAGCATATAGGCTGTCATGGTGCTAGAATAGTTGAGAGTTCTGCATCTTTTTCCAAAGTCAAAAAGCAGAAGCCTAGCTCATATGTGACACAGAGGAGTGCCTCAAACCTACCCACACAGTGATATATTTCTTCTAACAAGGTCATGCCTACTCTGACAAGGTTACACTTCCTAATAATTCCACTTGCTACTCCAAGCATATTCAAATCACTACCAACCTGGACAAGAAGAGGTCCCAAAGTGTCTATCAAGCTGACTTCAGCTGATACTCCTAGCAGTGGCGGATATGGAAGCAGAAGTGGCCAGCTCTTGTAGTCATGCTGGACTCCCAGTGGAGGGCAATGGGGAGCAACCCACCCACAAAATCTTTCATGCACAATGTGTTCTGCCTAAAATATGGGCAGGGACAAAGATGGAACAGAGATGGAGGGAGTGGCCAGTCAATGACTGGCTCAATGTGAGACCCATCTCATGTCAAGAATGAATCCCTGACACTATTAATTGATACTTTGTTACACTTACAAACAGGAGCCTAGCATAACTCTCCTCTGAGAGGCTCTACCCAGAAGTTAATGGATGCAAATATAGAGGCCCACAGCCAAACAATAGATGGAGATTGGGGATCTTGTCAAAGAGTTTTGGAAGAATTGACAGAACCAAAGAGGATAGAGACTCCATAGGAAAAACCAATGGACTCAGCTAAACTGGACCCTTGGGGACCTCCAGAGATCAAACCACCAACCATAAATTCTCATAAACAGCAAAAGAAACCAAAGGAAAAATTCACACACACACACACACACACACACACACACACACACACACACACACACACACACACATTACTCACACTCACACAAGAAAGAATTAAAGACAGAGAGACATGAAAGAAGAAAGAAAGAAGGGAAGAAAGAAAGAAAGAAAGAAAGAAAGAAAGAATAGAATAGAAAGAAAGGAAGGAAGGAAAAAAGAAAGAACAATCAAACCAGAGCATACTATACTATGCCTGAGGATAAATCAAATAAGAATGACAAGAGGCCATGGATTTGAAGGAGAGAAAGGACAGATATGTGGTAGAAGTTGGAGGGAGGAAAGAGAAGAAATACTCTGATTAGAAAACATTCTTAAGAACAAACATCCAAACCTGAAGAATATTTCTCACTGCATCCTCAGATAGTAAAAGTGTGACTGCTTCTCATACTATCTCCCTCCCTATCTTTCTGTTTTCTTTTATTCCCTCCTTTTCACCATATATCCCAATTTCTCTCACCCCTTCTGTATCTCACACTGAGATGTTCTGCGAAGTTACTTCATAGATGTAGAAAGAATGTAGTAAAACCTGTCTGCAAGTTGCCAAGTATATATGCACTTAGAGCTACCTGGTAAAGAAAGATTTTTAGAAAAAACAAACAAACAAATGAAAACCAACAAATAAACAAACAGGAAACCCAACCAACCAACCACACCAACAAAATGGCCTCATCAGTCTATCAAACCTTGGACAATTTGTTCTATCTACATAACTTTTTTTTAAAAGCACTATTATCTCATAGAAAAACCAATAAGGTGATTTACTTTTGTAAATTTAAATGAAAGGAAGGAAACTATAGATAAAGTGTTCATCAGCTTGTCTTAAGGTAGCTCCAGGACCCTGAACACATAGAAATCCCCACATGCTGCCACTAGAGTCTAGAAATGAGGTTGTTAAATGCATGGTGGAGAGCCTTCACCAGTGACACTGTGCTTCGCTCTACTAACATTTACACAGAAAAAAAGACATGCTGCCATCTGAGTTGAAGTGGATAGAGGGACTGTGTTCCAAAAGTGAGCCATCCAGGGCCCTGGTACCCACGTTTCAGCTGTTTGGTACCTTCACAAACAAATAAACAAACCAACAAAGATAGACCTCAGCAGAACCTGTCAGGGACGATGGTGCTAGTGGGCTGTGCGGCCCTGATCCCAGAGAAGACCTAGAAGACCTCAGGAAGGATCTATTCCGGAACCACCATGAGGTTTGTTGAGAGGGAAATTACTTCACAATGCTGTGTAGCTTAAAGCTTCCTTTTAAGATGTAAAAACAGCCTTTACTTCTTTCAGCTCTCTACTACCTGCGATTCCAAATTATTTTTAGTGGTGCAAGAAGAGTCCAAGTGTTTTACCATTCCTGAACCAGAAGAAGCAAGTCCCCTACCAGCGGACAGGAAGGATATTTGCACCAGCTTGAGGGCCGTATGTCACTGCCATTATACGCTTCTATGTAGAGTGGTGTCTTCACATAGCTTTGCTGTTGCTAGGCAGTTTAGTGGGCTTTGTAGGCAGGCGCTCAAAGCTGCTACTGTTGTGGGATGTTCCTGAGTCTGATCCCCTGGCCATGAAGAGTGACTGCTTGCCTCTCCACTCCTGATTTCATTTCCGGTTTACTGTTTTCCAGTGCTTGTGTGGGTGTCACGATTCACTGTCTCCTCGTCAATCTCATCTTCAACATACTTCAGGATCAGGTTCTGCTGACTACTGTTAGTCTCTTTGGAACCCTGGTCTTCGTATGAATATAGTGTGTAGAGGGCCGCAATAACATTCGCCACCACTAGATGGCGCTGGCTTCCACTGAGCCCCACGTGGAAGGCCAGGTCAGTCAAGATGGCGCTAGCCTTTATACAAGAAGCCGGCCCCTATCGGGAGATTGGCCAAAGTGCATGTGCAAGAGTGCCTTCCTGCC